>NW_027282512.1:0-122713 GCF_046629955.1 Centroberyx affinis | reverse complement strand
TGTAGAACAGAAGCTAAACGGATGGTACATGCTTGCTGTTGGCAGGTCTACAAGGACTGGGACAGCTTCAAACTGAACGACACACTGGAGGTGTACGGGATCCTCTCTGTCAGTCCTGCCCTCAGTGCTCTGGCCGAGGAGAAGTAAGACACTTGGCTTTTGTTTAGCTTAAGTTTGACTTCCTCTGGTTGCGTCTGTTGCTCACTCTTACGTATCCGTCCGCACCCAGAGACGCCTCCTCGTCCCTCCTGGACCCCGCAGAGTGCATGGAGACGGCAGAGGAGCAGAGAGTCCACAGCCCGCCGGCCTCGCTGGTCCCTCGCCTCCACATGCTCTACGCCAAGCCGCTGCCTCACAACAACCCTCTGCTGCCCTCTGCCGCCTTGGGGGACAACAGTGCCTGTAAGAACGCAGAGCTTGAATGCCATGTGGTACCATGTTTTTTTTTTGTTTTTTTTTTCCCCCCAGGTTGAACAATCACTCGACCTAATCATAGTGGTGATAATTGCAGTCTCAAGTTAAGGTTTCCTCATGTATGACTGTAATCACCATTGATTATGAATATTTCAACCTTGCTTTTGAGAAATGCGTTCCCTCACAGTCGGGTGCTGACGTTTCCATGACAACAACTAGAGTACCCAAGCTAGCTCTCAAGTCCCGATCAAGAGATGAGTGCTCTTCTGAGCAGCTTACACACAGCGCCTGGTTTGAAGTCAGCAGCACCTCCGCAGGGATGATGAAAAATATGTTAGTTGAGCTGAAAGTCATTACAACTCTGGACATGTAGAGCAGTGCGGCTTGTCATGCTGTATTATACGCTGCATAGAGGCTAGACAATGAACCTAGCAAGGCTTGTCAGGTCAAGCCAAAACTAACGTAATAACTTGCAATCCGCTACAAAATATTACATTGTCGACCGCACAGTCTGTGGCTTCGTTCAGAGGACTAGACGCTTAATAAGTTATGGAAATTATTGTCTATTTCCGGGGTAACACTGTTACTCTATGTCCCCAGTACTGTATCTTTTTATTTTTATTATTTTTTTTTTTAAATTTCAAAACAAAGGCATTAAGTTTAGCCATTTGTCTTGACTTGCCTTGTATGTGCTAGGGCCGATGGGTGTATGGAACCACACTGAACCCAGCTATTTTGAAAACTCTGTTACAAATAAATGGACAAAATCCTTTTTGAATCTTTGTGAAGGTCAGATCAGCATGTGACAACTCCAGCTCTATTGAGAAGCAGAAAACTGGGGCCATTATTGCCAGGCTTT
Organism: Centroberyx affinis; assembly: GCF_046629955.1. Taxonomy (NCBI): domain Eukaryota; kingdom Metazoa; phylum Chordata; class Actinopteri; order Beryciformes; family Berycidae; genus Centroberyx; species Centroberyx affinis. The sequence continues at coordinate 121,440 of NW_027282512.1, read as the reverse complement.
CCGAGAAGAAGAATAATCCAGTGAATGCCCTCTAAGCAAGTTGTTAGACTCCACATGCACGCAGTTTCCATAGCGATGACTCATTTGAACTTTGTCCTTCCTCCTCAGTTTTATCTTCGACCCTGAGCGAGATGGCTTCTGTCAGGACGGAGCTGCTGACTTACCTCACTCACATCCTTCTTGGAGACGCGCTGGCAGCCGAGTACCTCATACTGCATCTCATTTCCAATGTGTACGTGTCACGGAATTCCAATCCGGCCCACTCCTGCCTTTTGTTTTGTGGCTGCATGCCAAAACGGAGGCATCCTTTTTCTTAATGAGGTTATTTTGTCACTTCTAGGTATGCTAGACGAGATGTTCTCCCACTGGGCAAATTCACCTTGAACCTGAGCGGCTGTCCCACCGTCGCCTCATACACTGAACAGCTCTACCAAATCATCCAGCAGCTCGTGCCTTGTGTGAGTGACCTATCACTTCAAGAGACTCCATCTCTGCTAGTTCTTTTGGTTAGATGATTATGTAAGACTTTCATGGAAGATGTTTTAGAAAAGGTGGCTTCTATGCAGCACACTTTATTAGTAAAGCTGTGGAAAAATGTCAACAAAGCTTGTATGTATGATACTTGAGTTTGAGAGTATGTGTTTGTTGAACACGATTGCAGCATGATGTAGGGATATAAAGTGTCTTGTTCCATGTGCGTGGAGTAACCAAAGATGCGTGACACTTGAATGAAAATGTATATCAATGTCATCCCTCTACATCTCAAGTCTGTATGTAATATATGGTAAATTGTTTTTTTATTTTTTTTTTTATTTCCACCCCCTGCAGTCGTACCATCTGAGCATGAGCCTCCAGAACATGAACCGGCTGCGTTTGGTGCCTAAGAAGGATTATGTGGCCAACCGGCTAGTGAGCGGAGCCCTGCAGCTGGCCAGGAACACCTCCCTCTTCCTGGACGAGACCCAGCTGGAGCAGGGACAGCTGGACACAACAGGTGAGGCCTCTGGAAACCACTAGGGGAAGACACTGAGACATATGGCATCGGCTAATGATCAGACCTGAGACTCGACACTCACAGAGTTGGGAGACAAACTCTGTAGCGTGTAGAGCGCAGTTAATATACTCCCTGCAGCCTTTGCATTTGCTTATTTGCATGATCTGACTCTGTTAACAGTTGGGATACGGCTGTGTGTGTGCTTTGTGCCGTAGGTGTGCGGAACATCACGGCCCTGGGGAACCTGATCTCGTGGCAGAAGGTTGATTATGACTTTAACTACCACCAGATGGAATTCCCCTGCAATATTAACGTGCTCATCACGTCAGAGGGCCGCTCGCTGCTGCCGGTGAGGACAAAAGGGGGAAGAGGCGCGCAAGTGGAGGGCGCAACACCCTCTAACCCCCCCCCCCCACACACACACACACACACACCACACCCCACCCCACCCCACCCCCCCCAGGCTGGCCAGGGAGGGGTTAGGTTTCCGCCGGCCTCTCATGAGGCCGACACGTGTCAGACGCTGGGGGTTGTTTCCAGCCGGCGTCATGCTGGCATCTCCGCCGCCATTGGTCCACGGCAGCAACCCCTCCAGCCGCCGGCTTTAGACTGGGTCTGGCTGCGTTGCGAACAGCCCGAGGAATGTGCTGTGTGCTATTCCTGTGTGTTGGTCTCATAGGTTGCCATGGCGGCAGCTGTGTGCCACAAGAACAATCCTGCGAGAGGCGTCAGGCTGGGCCATCCATTAGGCTGCAGTGAAGGGTAGCGAGTAATAAACAGCTCCCATGGTAGATTAGAAAATTGAGAAGTGCATGGCCTTGTTTGCATTGAACCGCTATTGGCTGACAAGCAGCTGGAGGCCCAAACCTATCATACACTTACAGTCACTGCACTCACTAGGCTGAATGATTTTTTGAATTTGAGGATGTCCGAAAGTAGGCCTGCACACAGCATTACTGCTCCACAAAAACCTTCCCTGGCACTGAATATCTCTCTCTCTCTGTCTCTCTTTGACCCCACAGTCAGACTGTCAGGTGCACCTGCAGCCTCAGGTTGCCCCGCCCAACATGGAAGAGTATCTCAGCGCCATCCACACGCATCCACAGTCGTCGTCCCAGCTGAACAAGTTCCGGCTCTACCTGAGCGTGGCTCGAACGCTGGAGTACAGTATCGCTGACGAGGTCACGAAGGTGAGGCACAGGAGTCTTCTTCTGTCTCGACTCTGCTTGCTGTAGTGACGTAGAAGGGGAAGGTGGGGCAGAAAATGGGCAAGAACCTTAAAATAACCCCTTGCACTTGTAATTTTGCATCCAAACCACATATCTTCAGATTGTACATAAACCAAATTGTCATGTCTTCTTTGTCGGGACTGTTAAATATTAAGGATGAATAACTTAAAAGGCATCAGGAGAGTGATGTCATTGGCTTTATCCTGCATGTACCCAGATAGCCCGATGATTGAAGAAGTTATATTTTACAGTGGTTGTAGGCTGTTTTGTCACCTGTGTGCATTAGGCTGCACTTTAACTGCTTATTCATTTTCTGGTGTCCTCAGGCGGTTGAGGATGACTTTGTAGATATGAGGAAGGACGATCCCCAGAGCATATCTGCTGAAGACTTCCATAGGATGCTTGTTGTGGCAAGGTGGGCTGTGATTACGTTTATATGTTATTATTGTCCTTGATCTAGTTAGAATAATAACCTTAATTTGTATGCCGGGAGGTGCAAAGTGCTAAAATCAACAAGCAAATAAACAAGCCAGCAATAATAAATAAAAGCTAATAAGATTAACAATAAAAATGTCAGACATGATTTAAAAATAGGGTGACAAACATGCTAATGCAATGAGAATAAAATGGGTAAAAGGCATTATAAATATTTGGGCTTACGTGTCAACTGCATAGGCTAGGCAATTGAAATGCTACTGCACTGTTTAGAGTTTTGCACAATATTTATGTATGCAAGCTGAAATGTGTGAACGACATGTGGCTGACTGTGACACTGTGGTCAGGTTGCTGTCTCTGAGCCTGGGACAGACTTCTCTCTCCAGAGACGGCTGGATGAGGGCCAAACACATCGAGACGCTGCGGCGGGGCAGGACGGAGCAGCAGAAGTGTGTCAATGGCAACGAACCGTGATCAAATACCCAGTGTGGGACGGATCAAATGTGATGACACTTTCCTTTTTTTTTTATACTAAAAAAAGCAAAAGCTTGTAATAAAGTTGTTTTTCATATATTAAATGGTTCATGTTCTCTTCTAACTTTTTACCTTATTGAGGTGCAAATTAGGATTTTTGTCAAATGCCATAATGAATGTTGAACTGGTAGTATTAATGGGGCGAGATGTAAATGTCACTTAAGCCTTAAATTCAAATCAGAGCCTGTGTATTTGTGGGATTCTTGCCAATGATTTCCCACAATGTTGCTGCAGACCAAATTTTCTAGTTTTATACAAAATTATCCAGTAATTGAATATGTAAATAAAGCAATGAGGTCTGTGTGAAAAGCGCATCCCCCTATGGTGCATTTTTTTTGTCCTTGAGTCAACATTCATTTGGCCGATGTTACCACCATGGAAAATGTTGGGCGTGATGACATGGTGTCTTGTCATTATTGGATTTGACAATAAACCTCATGCAACACTTGTTCACTCTTATACTTTTATTCCAATGGAATATTTTCCTGGACAAAAGTGTACAGTGCACTTTGTTATCAAGTAACACACCCAAAGAGGATAAGAATAAATAGGATATTTTAATATACAATAAAATCTGAGTACACCATGGAAAACGATGACAACAGTCAGTTGTTAAAGAAGTGAAGTACGTCCACAGACATTCAGATGACATGGTGCTAATGCTGGAAAATGTGCTTAAACGCAGTGCAATCATATGCTTAGACCTCTAATCACATGATAACGCAAATGTCACGGTACATTATCCACAGACAGGATCCTTATGGGAAGGGAAGCCAACTACAGATAACAAATGAAGAGGTGGTTTCAAAAGCACTTGGTGTAAAAAAAAGAAAAGAAAAAAAAAACCCTCACCCAGCAAATATCAGATCAAATTTAACAATACCAGCTTTTGCATATTAAAAAAAAAACAGACACCACACCTCTAGCATTGTGGTTTACTCGCACAGGAATGTCAATAACGATTATTGTTTCTTTTAACTTCATACAGCAAATTTAGGTCAGAATGGTTTCTGCTCCAACTGAGAACTGCTCCAGTTTGCATTCCTGAATGCAAAGTAAAAAAAAAAAAAAAAAAATCTACCCCTTACCCTTTGCATTAAAGCCTTGCATTTCTATTGCATTACAGCCATCATCTTAAAGCTTTGGCAGCACCAGACAATATCAGCAGGTTGAACAACTCACAGCCACCCCATTATACAATGTAGCACCCACAAAGCAGTCCTACTGTAACAATAAGTCAGGTCAAATAAACGAATACCCTAGGCGTTATGCAGCTGGTGAGCAAGCTGAATGCAGAAAACAGGCTAAGATCACCATTACAAAAACACAAAACTTGAAAGATGACTTGTGACTCTTTATCTTGGGATATTCCAACTCGAGGCAGACCATATTATTATTTAGCATAGACACCAATATACACAACACTAGAACAAAGTGGCCCCAATCACCTCAAGGTTCATTCTCATTTCTGTTGGGGCACAATAACAAGGTTGTGTGGGAGATATTGAATGAAAACCATTGCAAAGTCTTACTCATGAGGCAAAACCACATTTTATGAGGTTAAAAAAAACCCCACTTAGTATATAGTATACCACCGTTTACAGCTGAATAGCACATAATATATCCTATAAAGACCTAAAGCGAGCACTCCTAAATACCAGCAGCAGCAGGGATGCTCTAACAAACCCACACACACTGTACAGAACATACACACAACCAGCACACCATTAAGATTTCTCAAAGCTGCTCATTCCTGAGCATTCCTTACACGATGGAGAAAGTACGTGCCAGGGGATGAAATATCCCAAGATAAAGCTTGCTGACATATAGTAACCCTGAACATGATATCATACTGAATACAGTACACCAAATGTAACATGTAAGAACGGACTTAAAAAGGTAGATTTTTCCATAAATACCTGATATACATAATCCCACTTCAATTTCCTGTTAAGGCAAATATGCTTTCGATTCGGGGAGTGCATTAAGCGTCAAACAGTGTTTCTAATGTTTGGGTGGGGCTAATTGCATATACCTATATGCTACTCTCCAGTCTTTGTCAAACATGCAACGTTAATGTACAACGCTGACCGAGGACTTAGTTCAAACAAACCCTCAGAGTTAATTAGTACAACCATTAGCATAATAGCAAATTCAATACACATATCTATCAAAAACGACTCCAACCAGTTCATTTCTGGTTATTTATGGTAGTGATCACTGTATTGGGCATCCTTTTCAAAATAAAATGCTCATACCTCTTCCAACAAGTTAAGCTGCCACTCTAGCATCAATACAAAAGCCAAAGTGTACGGAGATAAACCTCCTATGTCCATAAATATATAGATATATATATATATATTGATAAATGGGAAGGCTCTACTCAGGGAACAGATAGACATACAACTCACTGTACATATCGACAACCAGTATACTCTCACTAAGTTCTTGTGTGGTCATTAATTTCTATAATGGTATATTTCCTAGGTTACACTTGACAACACTGATATTACATAGGCCTAACTATGTCGCCCGGCTTGTTTTTTGACAGCTATACAAAGCGTAATATTTAACACAGAACTGTCCTTTGGAAATCACAAAAGACATTTGGTCAGATTCTACTACAACTCTTTAGAGCCTATAACGAGACCGATACCACAAATGCCAATAGGTGACCTGCACGTACGGGATCACATACAGTACATAATAACTTGGTCTTTCAACATGCAGATATTTACCTGCGTTGTCAGAATCAGTTTTTACCATTAACCTCACATGCAACCATTACGGGAAATCAGTTGAAAAGAATTTCTCAAAGCCTAAAGACAGTGATATGTTTACATGCACAAAAACAACCTCAATGTGTGCCAGAATCTGAGAGTACATGGGTGTAAAACATGGGTTATATAAACCTTAATCTCTAATTATATGTCTTAATTATTTCACTTTGGCTACCCATAATCTGAGTATCAATAAAGACTGCACTCATAAAACATTTACTGTAATAGTTATCATATTTCTGGAGTGTTTTAGGTTTTGGATGCGTCAACACCCATTCTGAGCATGTTTGCCATCAAAATTTTCAACAATTATGACACAATCCCAAAATACCTTGAACATATTGCATTGTTAATGTTTCTAGCTACTACTGTATATTCTTTTTATATCCAGCCTGCACACTTTGCAGGTATTGGAATAGATTGGTTAAGGATAAATTATGAGACATGTACATGGGAGCAACAAAAATGTTACGGTATCATCATTACTGCAGCTTCCCTGCAGTAATGATGGGGGGTAAATTATTGATGAAAAGTGATTGTTAGGAGAATAGGCAACTGACATACTCTACTGTTAATCATCGGAGTGTGAAAGATTGAATGAAAATAGGGATACAAGCTAAATTTCCCTAAAATCAAAAACTGGACCAATCTTTTAAAAATTAGGGGGAAGCATTAATGACATTATTGTGTGCATGTAAACATAGTCAGTGTCATGTTGGACTTAGGTACTGTATATTCTGTACAAGAGTCATTGTAAACATGGGTAAGTTTAACTAAGGGGCAAATTTAAGAGCGGGGTTCTTAGCCGAGTAGTGACGCTTTGTGCAAGCTTATGCTACTGCTACCGTACTGGAAGTTTCTATACATACTACTACAAAATCCTGCTACAAGGAAAGAGCTAGATCTGTATGATCCTGGTCTGGCACTGTGTAAACATTGCCTTCAGCTCGCTCTCTTGGGCCTCGTTGACAACATCTGGCTCTGGGCTCTTCTGTACCTTTGCCACGGCAAAGTTGATGCCTTGGGTGAGTCCTGCCTGGGTGAGGCTGGCCACCTGAACCATGGAGCTCTTGATCTTGGCAAAGGGGGACACCACTCGGCTGCCGTTGCTGTCAGCAGGCGAGGGGCCGAGGCTGCCCTCCATCTGAGAGCACAGGCTCCTCTGAGAGCCTCCTGAGACAGCTGAGCTGGGCTTCTGGACGTTGAGGAGATTAGAGCCGGAGGTAGTGGACTGGACATCTAGCTGGGACGGCCTGGGGAGCTGAGGCTCCTGCTGCTGCTCTGGACCCGGCTGGTTGTCTGAGTCTGCTGGGCCCTTAGTCTGCACAGGCACCAGGGGGTTGTGTGGGGGGACAGCAGCTAACGGCTGCTCTCCAAACACCTCGACAGGTTTGGTCTGTGCGTCGTGGACAAACTGGTGGCAGTAGGCATCGATGGGGGTTCCAAAGTCAATCAGAATGGCTTCTTCAGCCACCGAGGCAGCCCCTGGGGACTTGTCATCACTGAGTTGAGGTGGGCTTTCCTGCTTACCATCACAGCCAGTGACCCGGATGACAGAGGGGATGTTTAGCTCCACGCTACCAATAGACTGGGAGCGACTGCCCAGTCGTGGGTTTGATGCTACAATGCCACAACTGGGCAGCACATAGTCCACGTTTTCCAAGGAGCCAGAGCACGGGTGCTCTGGGTCCGAGTTGTAGGAGTCAGAGTCAGAGGATATTTCAGAGTGCTCGTCACCGAGGTCTTTCAGGGCTCCGGAGCCTGGGTTGCTGTCCGATGTCTCCAAGCTGCTGTCCGACTTCCACAGGTTGACGTGCATAGTAGGTTTTAAGAAGTTCACCTTCACATCAGGCTTGGAGAAGTTGCCCAGCCTCCCGAGGGGCTTGAAGGGGCCGATGTTTACGTTTGTCTTTGTCTGCTTCACCTTCTGATTGAGAGAGGAGAACTTGTTGAGGAGGAAACTTTTGCCCTGTGCCAGACCAGAGCTACCATGGACCTGGTCGGTGGTTTTGGTCTGTATGCCCATTATATCCTCATGAGGTTTACTATGCCGCCTGGAAAACAGATACAAACACCTTAAGTATACCATCACCAGTTCTTGTCAGAGGTGAAAAATTTAAATGGTGCTTAAATGGATGCAAATGTTTATATGAATTCTAAAGGTTAAATTATGTGAAAGAGGCGCAAATGTCAATGAAAAATGAATTACTACTCACCTCTCCAGTTTCTTTTCAACCACAAGCAGGTCTAGCCCCATGGCCTGTTTTGTTATGCGAAGCATCTCAGCTATACATTGTAACGTGTCTGAAATACATCACACTGGGAGTTACAATCAGTGCATGCAGAGTTTAAGATCTAAAGACAATCATTTTCTAGCCTTTCACAGCTTTTAAAAGAATCACATCCTACCTTTTCCATCATCCTCGGGATTTCGTGTTGCTGCTCGTAGTGTGTGGAAGTATCCACTCGTCTCTTCATTCCTGTAATGCAAGCGCATACAGCAGAACTTTGGCTTCCCAAAAAGAGTGGGTTCTGGACCTGCAAAGAATACACAGAGCATATAACTGCCATTTAGTAATGTGCTGTCTTTGCATGAATCAGAATGAGCAGAGATATTGCTAAAAGGTTACAGTGAAACTGTTATGTACACTTTTGGGAAGTGTTGAGTGACTAAGTGAGTGTACAAGAACTCTCACTTCTCCTTTCCATGTAACTCCTTACCAATTTCAATCTTTTCCAAACCGTCTAAATTGAGGCGCTGGTATTGGTTGACTTTATCTGCTTCTTCATCATAGCTGCAAGTAAGCAAATAAATGCAAACATAAGCAAACCCAAAAGAACAAACTCTAAAGAAACACTATGGCACATTAGAAAGGCTTTACTTACTAGGCAATGTAGTATGCATTATTGGACAGAAGCAGTAGCACATCCACATCTTTGTTGGTTGCATCTATGAGGCTGGTGAGAAGTAAGAGAACCATATCTTGAGTTTTCCATATATACAAAAATACTTCAGAAACTATTCAAGACAATGTTTGAATTTGGGACTGGCTGGGTCCACTAAATAGTAGTACAAAAGTTGGTCAAACTGATGATGAAAACACAAATTTTACTGACAAAGTTATCAACATTTTGACACCACAGCGTAGTATAGCTGTCTGCCTAGGACCACTAACCTCATGTCACAGTTGATGAGGGCCCAGCCCCCATGAAACTTCTCATCATCAGGCAGCAACAGCTGCATGTAAGTCTGAAGCAGGAGGCTGACCTGCTCCTGGGCTCCCCTTTGGCTCTCCTTCTCTTTCTCCTCATGCTCCTTCTCCTTACTGAAAATGGAGTACAGGTCCTCTGTCACTGGCAGGCCCATCATTAGGTCTGCAGGGAGAGGCATGAGACAGAGTCGATCAGGCTTAAAAGGCTGCTTCTTGGGACAAGATGGGCTTTGACATATACGAGTAGAATATCCATCTTCCCTACCAATGACTGCTTGTCTGTATGCGTCCCTAAAGCGGTTCAGATAGTAGCGGTTGGCTGAGTTCACACCATCCTTCATCACACCAGCCAGTTTCCTCTCCCCCGTCCTGGTGAAATCTCCCTACAATGGATGAAACAATATTCTCATTGATGCAATGCATTTTGCTGCTCTTGATCCTTTCCAGAAGTACTTTCTTCTACCCCATTAAATAGTTTGATTTGTAGTTTTAGAGTTCTTTGGAAGACAGCAATTACAATTCTGGTAATAAGACCAAATCTTGACACATGCAGAAGGTAGTCATTTCCAGAGATTCCAGAGATCTGCTTCAATTCTCATCTTCAAAAATGAAGACTAACTTATGCTTTGGCATCTAACCCTTGGTCTTAGCAGTTTATTTTCAAGTCTAAATGACTCAGTCCATGTTCTTCATCCTGATGTATTCAGGTACTGCAAACGTGCCCTGTATATTGATGAATCCTAATGTTATCTAAGCGAGAAAGCAAATATTTCAACAGCTAAAGGTCTATCGACTGTGATGAGAGGACGACATATTATTGACTGCTGTTCCTTTGACAAAACAGTCATGCAGATGTGTGTAAGTTTGCACAGGCAATGATGTTACCTTGAGGGCAGCTGTGCCTGCGTACTGTCTGCTAATGGTGTCTCCATTGTTGGCCCACATGACCTGATAAATCCTGTAGCACTTAGGAGGTAGAGGCTGCTCTGGAGGCATCACACCCAGTTTCTTCAGCTGCAGGAAGAAGAGGGAGAGGTTTACCATTGGTGATGATGGTGGTGATGATGGTGGTGATGGTCTCTCTTTCAGTTTACACAGAGTCAGTGGAAATGGTCAGCTTGGATCCAGCTCCATGAACTGCTCAATTTTCAGTCGTATTTGCTCAATAAATGTCATCCATATGGGGGAGTTGTTGAGGCTTTATTTCTAGACCTAAGGAAAGCTTTTGACACTGTCAGTGACAAAAATCTTATCACAAAATTGCCATAATTTAACTTTTCCCATAATAATGCTTTATATTGTCCAAAATTCTATCTTGACAATAGAAGCCACAGTGTGTTAGGGTGAACTCTGAAGTGTCATCCACTCTAATCTATGTCGGTGTGCCCCAGGGGTCTATTCTGGGACCTTTCCTCTTCAGCATGTACATTAATGATCTACCATCAGTGTGTCAAATTTAATGTGCAAATATACGCAGACGATAGTAATCTATGTACATGCAAAAAACAAAGTGAAACCTGCCTATAAACTCAGAGAGATAGTGATTCATGTTACCAAGTGGCTCAGTGACTCACACTTGCACCTTAATGTGTAAAAAAAAAACCTCTCCTGACATACATACATAACTCCAACTTTAAATACCTTTGTATTATATTAGATTCATTCTTTTACAGATTACAAAAGATTTAACATGGTCTCAATCAGTAATTGCTTTGCATGATATTCATTGTTATTAAAATGGTTATTTAACATCATGCCCACGACAGCAGCTGAAAACTAGCTGGCACATTCACAGTAATGTTGATTAATGTGCATCGTCTCTGTAAAAAATAAAACCTAAAAAATAAATAACCATGTAAGAATTTGATTTTTGTGACTCATACGACTGGTGGTGGTTTTCCCTGGGGATGCACTCTTGAGTGGACACAGTAATTTGTCACACTAATTTGTTGGCTGGACACTATGAGCCTATGTTTACTTGTACCCATGTGAGTAAAACAACACTTTGCTACTGTGTTTGATAACGAACAACATAAGCTTAGGCCTGAAGGGCCATTGGTCCAAGTAACAGTTAATTCAAGAAAGCAGCAACAGCCATGGCAGACCCATGAATCACAATTCAAAAGTTATGCGAGTGAAAAATTTATTATCCATTGAGCTGGATCCAGGCTAGGAAAAGATCTCACCTGCTGTTCCATCACTACCCGAGCAATAGCAGCCTGGACCACATTGGTCCTGTCAAGACAATCCATGCAGTTGACCCTGAAGATGCCCTCCTGCTTGCAGATGACTCCTGCTTGATCCACCCTAACAGAGGAGGATGCACCCATTTAGGATGCATTCGTGGAATTAAGATTCTCAATCCAATAATAATCAGGTTATTAAACTAACATGCACTATACCCTATTAGAGGTTTATTGTTGTTGTCCAACTTGCAAAATCAATTATGCTCCAACAAATATGAGTAAGAGCTAATGTTATTAGCATTTCTGAAAGTATTACAATATACTGTCAATGACACTTACCAGCCCCATCTCATGTCCGTGATGATATCAGAGATGGCATCCGTCAACGTTTGCACATTCTCAAACTTCATCCCTCGGCTGAGTAACAGGAAGGATATGAAAGGGAAAAAGGGGGAAGTGAATTTACTATTGAAAAGAATACTCATAGAAAACATTATTTCTACATTAAACAGCAAGTTAAGCTGCCGAGAGAAGAGTTTATCTTACCAGTGCTCATGGAAGTCAAATGAGACATATGTAAGGTTTGGGTTGTTGTATAGGAGGACTTGTTTCAGATATGCGTCGCCAATTAGCTTCTCACGTCCACTTTGGTCTACTAAGTTAATGATGACCTGAAACAAGAGAATTAACAATTGTCACTCAAGATAGTCAGTCCCCCAGTCAGTACCGTCATTTAGCCTTGTGCATATCTGAGGAGGCATGAGGCCCATGGACAGAGACAAGTCCAACACAGCCACCAGACATGCTGAAGGGCTCACAGGCAAGGCTAATGGTCAGCACAATGACAGAACCCATTCAGGCCTCCTTACGCCTTTTCTGTGGAAACAGACTGAGATTCAACATGTTAGAGGCATGAAACCTTGAATCTGTGCTTTAAATGGCACCTTCCATCCTCAAAACTACTTTGACCACATGGACCAGCCAAAAGTGCTCTGAAGTTGAAGATCTCAGCTTGTTCTACCAATGAACCAATCTACCACACAAAACTGATATGTAGTATGGACAGACAATTCTTTTGACAGATTTTTGAAAGCTCAAATAACATGGACATCACTGAAAAAACTACATTACAGTTACCCCAATCCTTGTGACACATGGAAATGTGTCAAAAACTGATAATTGTGAAGGTGCTGGCAGAAAATGTCATGGAATTTAGTCTGGATGCGCTTCGGCTAGTCTTTAATTAAAACATGTATGGTTGTGACTGGTAGTAATATGTTGCAGTGGCCTCTCACAATGGCTTATCACCACTTATGGGTGTACACATCAGGACTTCAGTTTACAACATTCAAACTATATGCAAATCCAGCCAAGAGTAGCAGAAAGATGGTCGTTTAACCAAATATAACAATCCTAACAAAGATGGATGAATACAAAACAGTTAACACCTTTGCAAAACACATACAGTATCTGACTACACATATGGTAGCACATCTCACCTGCTTCTTGTAGAGTTTAAGCTGTTCTTCAAAGTGGGAAGCAAAGTAAGAAATGGTCTCCTTCTCTCCTGAAACACCAGAAAACTTACATAAAGATTCTTGCTGTAGCAATGTTCCTGGCTGAAGGCAACCCATTTTGCGAGGTTTACATCATTGTTGGTTTGGAGAAAGAAGTACTGTTTCCTATATTAGCACATAAAGAGCTAAAGAGCAAATCAAAGGCATCAGTTCACCCAAAGGTATTGCAAATTCCTGCATCTAATCTTTTGGCCCCAAAACTTTCAGTCCCCCTTAAATCATGAGCAAAGACTGATGGCCAACAAGATAACAGTATTTAGTATATCAGTATTTGTGTCTTTTTTAAGGTATGGCTTCAAGTGCAAGTGCCACACCTTCCCATACCCACATTTTACCCATCGAGCAACTCTTTCTATAGCGTGGCACAAGGATGGTATGGAAGATCATGTAGATCCCACTGACCTTTCTCCAAGCGCGGCCGGGGATTATAGCGGTACCCCGCCTGGCTCCAGAAGACAGGGACTGAACCGCGGGTCTGCACAAAGGACAAAGTGTGGCTGTGCACGTGGATCAACTGCTCCGTCTCCACATAGTTAGCCACATGGCCATCTGTATCCACCCCTCTGCGTTTGTACCGCATCCCTTTGGGCAAGAAGAAGGCATTGTCATTATTCAAAGATTATCAACTTGCATTATTATGCATCGCTTGAGAAAAATAAAAATACGCTGTCTTTTAAGTAATCCAAATCCTATTGTGAATGAAATCCTATTTCATTCTGGGAGAAAAATCAATCCTAATTCCACAATAGAACCAATATATTTTGGCTGAGTCAGAGATCAGGTGTGACCTTTGCACTCTAGGCCTAGCTGACGGTAGCTGTGCGCTGTACCTGCACGGTGGCGGCTGCGTCGGGAGATGAGGGCCACAGTGAAGCGCGGGTGGATGTCGTCGACACAGGTGAGCTCCTGCGGTGGGGTCTCGGGACTGCTCCTCTCCTCATCAGAGTTCTCGTTGTAGTTCACCACCAGTTCCTCCACCTGCACAAAACCCTGGATGATGGGCATCACCCAGAAGTCCACCTCAGGGACCTAGAGCATTCAGAAGGAGAAAAAAAGATTAAAACTAATGCGGTTTGATATTTTATAGAGGGAGTACTTTGCATCCATTCAATATCCAAACCAGTTAAACATGACCATTCATAACTCAGGGCTGTTATCACTTCCAGTCACAGTGTATTTTCATGTTCTCCAGATTAAGCTCTGGTAATTACCAGCCCATAAAACTGCCACACTTACACAGCACGGCCATCTGCGCTCTTAGAGCTGACAATTGTAATCAGAAACACTATGAGAACAAATTATGTCAACAACTGTCAAAGCTTCCGGGTGGGGATTTTTTAAGATCTGAAGAAGAAAAACAACAATCAGCTGTGCAGCTCTGTGTATTTCTGTCTTGTAAAATCAGTTACCTGAAGGTCGATAAGCTCCTGGATCATGGGTTTATTCCAGAAAAAACGGTCATCCACCTTGTAGAAGATTAAAAACTAGTATGAGACAATTGTTAACGATTTTGTGTAACATATGTATATGAATAAGGCAAGTAAAAAAACATTGTTTTTGTGTTTCTCTGTGCTCTGACACCACCAGCTCCTAACCTGCTTCCATAGGGGCAAATTGGACTTGTCCAAGTCTCCCTGACGCTGCACGGTGTTTGTCAGGTCATAGGTCATGCTGTAGTAGAAGGAATCGGAGTCCATGAATATCTTGTATAGCTCATCAAGCAGCCGCCTCTCCAGGCGCTCCTTCTCTTTGTTTTCCTTGACCTGGAAGGCAGGGGAATACTGGATTGGGCGGGTGGATAGGAAAACGGCAGTAAATGAACAGAGAACAGAAGGAAACAATATCCTATGAGAACTTCAACGTCCTTAAAAGTGTGGAAGATGGAAAACATGGGATGGGGGTATGAAACTCTGACACATACAATTTTATTAAATGTACTTCATAAATCACCTTTTTCTTGATGGGCACAGCCACATTAGATTTGATCTGACTTAAAGTTTTCATCAGGAACTTTGACTCATCAGGAGACTGGGCCAGTTTCTCTGGTTTGTCGATTCCAAAGTGATGCTTCTTGCAGAGCTGAAAAGGAAGATGATGTGATAATGTGTTAGTGATGTCTGAAAAAAAATGTGGCCGCTTTGGTAATGACCTCACTTTTGCTTTAAATGTATTTAATCTTTTTTTTAGCTTATCCAAATTCATGCTCCAGTTTTTTAAATGAATGAGGTCACTGATGCCACCTGCTTCAAGTCACAACTGAAATGACATGAAATGAAATCAGCATCACCTCGAATTACTCAAAACAACTAAAAACCTATGAAACAATCTTGTGGAACGGCTAGTAACTACTGTCACTAAAACAAATCACAGAATATAGTACACATAATCCAAAACTAATACACTGAACAATCTAACCACTACACTGAGCTACAGGATTGCTAGGCAGGAGGGAGGAGTGGAATAATCATTCTGCAG
The DNA here is from genome assembly GCF_046629955.1 of Centroberyx affinis. Lineage (NCBI taxonomy): Eukaryota > Metazoa > Chordata > Actinopteri > Beryciformes > Berycidae > Centroberyx > Centroberyx affinis. The sequence goes on along the minus strand of NW_027282512.1, from coordinate 106,018 downwards.
CACAAGGAGAATGACCAGCAGGATGCTATCCCTAGTAGGGACTAAAAGCATATCCAGGAATGATCATACAACTCCGATATTACTCACTTGAAAATATTCTGTCTCATCATCCATGAAGCTCCCCTGAAAGACTGAAATCTTAGCAATAATATGATTCCTCTGAGATTATTTTGCAATAATCTCAGGTCTACATTAATTCTCCCTTTCAATGTGTGCGTGAAAATTAAATACAAGATCATGTCATAAACAATTCTAACAACAACAATTCATTTTGCACCATGGTCAGCCCATCTTCAGAGATGAATCATACACTGACTCATACAGGGTCTTCTTGGTTACAATGAATGACGATCTAAAATCTTCACACTGTAAACATGATGGTCAGGAAGCTGAAATACAATTATACGAACACTGCTTCACACGTCTCAGCACAATATTAGTATGCACACCTCTAGCTCAAGCTCCTGGGGCTCTTCTTCAGATAGAGGAATGACAGCTATCTTGGTGATCTTGTAGACTTTGTGGTTTCCAGGTAAATTGCCCACCAGTGCCTTCTGGCGGATTAGTACGAGGCCGAGAGGAAGTTCTGCCAAGAAGGGAGGGAGAGATGCATCATGGGTGAGGAATTCCTTACATTCTGCAAGGTGTGACGAAACCAGCTGTTCAACAGCCTCCAACTATGGAGTTCTGTTAATTAGGCAACACAACACATCTGGAAAATGAAAATTTAATCCACTTGATTTATTAGAATACTGTAATTGTTCGTATCATTTTCTTGTGAAGAGTATCATGCTTAATTTTCAACTTCCTACCCTGAGGCCCAGGCCTACATGGTAGACACAGTGGCTGGTTTAAGTAATGATCTTCATCATCAACTGTCCAAATCAGATTGCAGTTCAAGAAATTAACAGATTCATCATCAACAGAATCATCAGCCCACTCCTCTTCATAACTAGATTAATTTCAAAGTACTTTTACACAATTATTTCACAACTTTCCTTGTGAATGAAAAGCATAAATACTGCTGAACGATTGGACAGCTCAACTGTCCAGTGCACAGCGAAAAAGACAGTGGTTAACATGGCTAGAATGTCTCTGTGTTGTGCAAAAGGAGAGAACCACCGAGGGTGAAATGTTGAAAGGTTTTTCATTTTTCACTTACCTGTGTGAAGCTGTATCTTTCCAATGACACCTTCCACTAGACCCAGACACACTGGGTTCCAAGCTAACAACAGGTCTGTTGCTGAAAAGAAAATGGAGGTGAAACTTCAGCACAGAGGTGGAGAACAGAAGAAGAGTTTAAGGGCAGATATGAGCTCACTTTGAAAGAAGCAGCCAAACTAGACCAAGACAAAAATGACATGGTGGCACCTACAGGGCCTTATGTGCCGCTATGCATACTGAGGCCCAAGTTAACTACTGAAAAGTGTGGGCTTGTGTACCTATTCTGTCAGCAATAGCTAAAAACACACACTAAAAAGCCAAACTAAACAGCAAATGCCTCCAGAGAAGCTAGCCTTTACTGTGACTAAAGGCTATGAATACCAGGAAGTATTCTCTTTATTAAATTACTCAGTGAAACACTTTTAACCTGTAAGACTTAGTCTAGAAATTGTGGCTGTGTCACTCGGGGTGAATGTGCTAATAACCTATGGACGGAAGGATCTCACTGAATCTGTTACAATCTTGGAGGTCCGCCATGCTCCAAGCTCATTTACATGAACAGTGCAGCTATTCAGCTCACAACAAACATAGCCTAGTGTCATACGGTTTAAAAGAACTAGCCTTTCCATTTACTAACATTTTCAAACATCCGGCCAAGCAAGGAGTCAATTAAGGCCATGGACGAGGGTTCCAGCTTAAGTCTCAGTGACTCAAAGGAAAACTGGCAGGCTCAGCAATGATGACGAATTAAACAACATAGTGAAGAAAATTAGAAAAATGTGAAGGGTGTGGAAAAGGGTGGAGACCATCTACTGTAGGCAGCCTCAGACAATGACTCTTCCTGTTTCATGAGCCAAGCACACTATGTACAAGGGAATTGGCTGTGAAGGCCGAGCAAGGAGGGGAGTCTACATAAAAACTACTAAAATAATACCACAGCTTGGTTCAGAATGTGTAATATCATGGAAATCTTTCACTGTGTCCTAGTGTCAACAAGTGAGGAGTGGAAACCCTTTTCCAATTAAATAATGGAACAGTGGTGCAACCAAAAACCTGTTCAGGCTGGCTGCACACCCATACGACTTAAACCAACACAGAGGGTAACACGCACAGCCTTTAGGTATCTCTAGTGTGACATTTGTTTGGTTCAGTGGTGAATATTACTCATGAAATATCCATGACCAACAGTGTTTCATTTCATTCCAGAGCATGACCAATTCTTTTTCATAGTCGGAAGCAGCAGCACAAGGACTCAATTCTGAGATGTGATCAAGATGTAGTGCCAGCAGATGCTCCACTGACACCGAATGACAAACTGACTTTGATAACACATAAGACGTGGGTTCGAGCCTTTATACTGAAATGTGCTACATTTGCTGTTATCTGTTCTCCAATACAAAGGTATTCAATACAAAATCAGCTTCGGCATTGATTTGTCAGTCGCCTTTTACACCTTTTTCAGTTCACTCTCTAGAGAGTTGTGCGTTTGTGTAACATCAAAAATTAAGGGCGTTAAAACTGTCGTGCAACGTTCAGTTAACTGAGCTGTCAAATGTCAGACATAATATCAAAGCTGAAATTCAGTAATATGCACCTTAATTTTTACCAGCCTAGCACTATGTCTGTTTTGTCTGTACAAGGACTAACGCTAGAGAACTTAGTCTAGCCTTCAGTGTGTACTCGAAGCAAAGCAAGAACTCTGGAGTCCATGTGTGGGGTGTTGGCAAGAACAGTGACGATAGTTAGTACGACGGATTTCAAGTTCTAGGGATGACACATCTTTTCTCTAATAATTTCCGTCAAACTGTTATGTATCAAACTGCACCTTTCTGTTTAGAACATGGGGGTAATTTAGGGGATTACGAAATGCTAACTACGCCAATGTTTAATATATGTAACGTTACAGACAGGGCGCAATGTATGACAACGCGCAATGTATGGCTGTTGCCAGATCAGATTTAATACTGCCAGTGTAGTATTTTGGTTTGATGTCAACAAAGACCTAAATAATGTGAACGAACCCCTGTCAGGCATATAAATCCATAGCTTTTACTTCAATTCATAGGTTATCATGATAAGTATTTGTTTCAGGTAAATGGCCGGCTACCAGCAGAGAAAACTGACATCGACTACGTAACTTACCAGGTCTAACGTTCATGGTCCCATCTTTTCGGCTACACCACAGAGCACGGTCGCCACTCTGGAGAATATAATGGTCTTTGGCTTGAAACAGCTCCATTTTGTCCGTCTACGTATTCCAAAATATGTAGCTAGCTGGCCAAACAGCTAGGTAACGGCAGTTATCAGCCCCTACGTCTTGAAGGCTAACAAATTGTAGCTAGCCAGACAGCGACTGGCTAGCTACGGTTAGCTCGTTTCCCACAGGCTGCTGAGCTAGCTAGCTACCTAGCAAGCTAGCAGCAGTAACTGAATGCTTGTCGGATGTGTTAATTCCAGTTCTAGGCATAATGACAATCAAATGCCCTTTCCATTGGCCCCTTCTCCACAGGCATGCTGGAGAGAGTAAATGCAAATCAACTCCAATGAGTGACAAAAAATCCCAGGCGCCGCTTTTTCATTCAGGACGTAACCGACTGTCAATTTCCTGCTCTAAACAATAGCACGTGACCTGGTTCTGACCCGTCATCACCGGTGCACAGGTACTGTTTTATCTACCAAATTAGGCCTACTGTTTAACGTCAAACAGTGTTAAACAATATTTTTTTGTTATATCAGGATCCATTGCAATGAGGACTTTTCTATATTGTGAAGGAACAGCATGTTGGTAATTTGTCAAAATCAAATTTTGTAAAAAAAAAAAAAAATTGAGACAAAATTGACCATGTAACATATCTGTGAGCAGATTGAATAGTGTGATACTTTGTTGATCCCAGTAGGAATGTTACCTTTTCCCTTGCCCCCCTCCACAGGACCAGAGGTTAGGGTTGAGGGGTGGTCTCTCTTTAATTCAATAGTTTATCTGTGGTAGCATCATTAAACATTAAATGTCAGTGTTAAATCTTACTCTTACTGGAGTGTCCTGGTGGCTCAGTAGTCGAAGGTGCGTATCATTTAACTGTGACATTCTGGCTTTGAATCCGGCCCAGGAACTTTGTCGCATGTCAATCCCCCTCTCTTTCCCAATGTTTCCTGTCTCTCTCCACTTTCACCTCTCAAATATCACATAAAGGCAAAAATGCCCCCCCCCCCCCAAAAAAAAACAAAACAAAACAGGGTTTTACTGATTTGAGCGATTTTTATCTGAGACACACACACACAACCACTGACTCCACTCACACAGGAAAGAGGGAGCAAGAATCATCAGTGATGAGTTAGTGGGGCCCCAAGGAAATAAGGTTGAGAGCAAATGACCTCAGATACAGATATAATTGTTAAGCTTACCTTTGGAGGCTCTTAAGTGGAAACCTCAGCCAGCACTAGGCCTGACTCAGGGAATACAACTGCAGTCATCTCACAGATAATCCAAACAGCATTTCTTTTGAGAGGGAGTGAGCACTGCACAGGTTCAGTTCAATATTAGGGCTGTGCACACATTTGAGGTTGGGATGCTACCTATTGCTCAACAAAGCTCAAGCAGAGAGACAGCTGATAGTGACTCTGTATAGGCCTACTACAGTATAACAAATGTTCATTTGGTCCTAAGACTTTTCTAAAAAAAACAAGTCTCAGCAATTGCAGAATTTGTGCCACCCATTTATGGATAAAATGGAAACCCAAATATCAGTCAAAATCAATGTCAAATACATTTTTTATTTTCAACCATACCAACGTGACTTGCTTTCAACAATGCATTAGCCTGCTACTCACGAGGCTACTCACGAGCTGTGATAAACACTAAGCCACAATCCATAATTTGTCAAGATGTTTTAGGTAAACAGTTACCCAGGGATTTTTCTGAAGGAAAGCTCATCTTACAGATGGCTTCTGATTTTGTTACAGCGACAACTCACCCCAATGCACTGACAAACAATCAGAACATAATCAGAAAGTAATTTTGAACCTTTTTAGATGACACAGATTGTGGTTCCTTGCACTTCATCCTCTGTATGTGAATTGGGTAATTTCTCACTGTTGGCATTTTTAAGATTTTATGCCATTTTGTTGGCAAATATCTATTACAGATTGTGGCTTTAATAGTTATATAAGGACACTCTGACACTCTTAAACTGTGATTCTTAATTAGCAGCAAGTGCTGATTGTCTCACATCTCAAGTAAGATACATAACTCACATCCATTTCTGTCAATATACATTGATAAATGTACCAAAATTCACAAATCATTACTTAAATTTCTGGATCAAAATATATTGATATAATGTTTTGAAATAACAAGTAAACCAGTACACATAGAAACACTCAAACAATATATCAATCAAAACTTGCGTAACTGAAATATTTAAAATGAAGTGCTGCTGATCTTTCAGCATGATACATTTCAAGAATGGTGGCTTAAGTGCAAAGACAGCAAAATAGGTAATGCACCAAAAAGCAGCATTGAATAAACATATTCACTGTTTTCTGTGACAAAGCAGCTCCAACAAATGGCCTTGTGGCTATAAGGGGAAATGGTTTTCTGTTGACTGAGTTTTGCAGTTAGTGTAACCGCATTAAAGTCCCAACTTTTGCACTGGTGTACTAATTAGTGTTCTGACTGAATAGAGAAAAGCTTCATACAACACATGATCAAGACAAAAGGCAACTAAACATAAGATCTCTGAGGAAAATACTTGTCTCCTTCCATTTATTGATAAAGGCCTCCTGTCATTCAACTTTATTTTGACTTTATTTTGAATTTTGAAATTGTTGTCAACACCTTGATCATGACAGCTGTCTTATTATGAAGACATTGGCACTACATAGAAGGCAGCAACATTGGCTTGAAAAACATGATTGCACTGAGCTACCATCAATTATGTGGTGAATGCCAGGAAATACCAACACTGTTAATCAACGCATGCAACTCAAAGTTCCACAAATGCTGTAGACGGAGAGGAGGAAGAAAGTTGGCTGGAGCAGACTTGTTCACCATCAAACATACAGCAGGTTATCTTTCTCTCCTCTTGGTTATGAAGCTGTGCATTCATTATGATATCTCCTTTGCCATCTCAACATTCTCCTTGGTGATCATACTGGGCTCTCCTTTCTGCGGAAGGCTGTCACCCTCCATCGAGCATTCACTGGCAGGCCCAGATAGCCGCTCCTCCAGTTGCTCCAGTTCTTCCAGTATGTTCTGAACGCGTCGGACTCCGTCCCGCCTCGCCTGCCGTACGTCTGCACGTCCCTCTGGGTCCACCGAGTCCAGTGCTAAAAGCTCTTTGGTCAGCAGCTCCTCCAGTAATAAGTATTTCTTATCATTCTTCTTCCCATCAAAGCATTTCACCTCGTGCTCCAGTTTAGCCACTCTCTCTACTATCTGCTGGACCTTAGCCAGGCCTGGGTGACTTGGGCACTGAGCAACTGGTTCAGCTTCTACCTTTACAGGTGGGACTGGTGGAGGAAGAGCCGCCGAGTCCTGGGCCTCTGGTTTGGGAGGTATTTGGACTGTGATATTTGCGGTTTGTTGTGGCTGCTCAGGTTGTTGGGGCTGCTGGAACGGTTGCTGCAACTGTGACTGCGTTAACTGTTCAGGCTGTTGGAACTGTTGTGATGTCTGAGGTGGTGCCTGTTGAAACTGTTGTGGCTGTTGGTACTGTTGAGGATGCTGAGGCGGCGGTGGCTGTTGGTACTGTTGAGGATGCTGAGGCGGTGGCTGTTGGTACTGTTGAGGATGCTGAGGCGGTGGCTGTTGGTACTGTTGAGGATGCTGAGGCGGTGGCTGTTGGTACTGTTGAGGATGCTGAGGCGGCGGTGGCGGTTGGTACTGTTGAGGATGCTGAGGCGGCGGTGGCGGTTGGTACTGTTGAGGATGCTGAGGCGGCGGTGGCGGTTGGTACTGTTGAGGATGCTGAGGCGGCGGTGGCTGTTGGTACTGTTGAGGATGCTGAGGCGGCGGTGGCTGTTGGTACTGTTGAGGATGCTGAGGCGGCGGTGGCGGTTGGTACTGTTGAGGATGCTGAGGCGGCGGTGGCTGTTGGTATTGTTGAGGATGCTGAGGCGGCGGTGGCTGTTGGTATTGTTGAGGATGCTGAGGCGGTGGCTGTTGAAACTGTTGAGAATGCTGCGGCTTTTGGCTGTCAGCTTCTGTGTGTAAAGACTGGGGGAACTGGGAATTCTCAGGTCTGTGCTGACTGCTTAGTAGTTCCTGTTCCACTTTCAGGGGCGTGTCTCTCGTGAGGACATGCTGCTGAGCCTGGGAAAATTAGAAGAACTCATTAAAATCTCTCACAATCTAGGTCAACACACACTGACTTGAAAATCAAACTTGTTTAAATGCATAAAGAGAAATCCTACTGTTATCAGATTACCTGTGGTCTCTCTCCCAACACCTGCGCTATGATAGGAGACTGGCTTCTCATATGAGGCTGGAGGTGAATAGGAGCGGCATCACGATGCTGGGGAAGTAGAATCGGAGAAGCCTTTTCCCGGGGAGGCTGCATTGCTCCACAATGGCCAGCCCATTCCTCTGGCTGAATGCGGTGGAAGGGCTGCTGGTGCTCTGAGTATGGGACGCGTTGAGCGTAGACAGAGGGATTTATCTGAGCCTGTGGTTGTACTTGGCCTCCTCCGCCCTCATGGATCACCGGGATGGGGATGTAACCCGCCTGAAGGCCAGTGCTGCTGGGTCTTACGGGTTGGTGAAGAGGGACAGCGTGAACCTTAAAAATAACAGACCAAATCGAATCTGTGTAAATTCATAGTGGGGTCATTGTTTTCCATTCCAAAATCAAGTTCTAACAGAAATGAGAGAAATGATTGTCCTGTACAACTATCTTGTAAAAGTGCATTTCTGCATGTGAATTACAGTAATACAGCATGCTTAGGCAGATAATACTTTTTCCTCTCTCTCGCAAAAAAGCATTCACTCAAATCTTACCTCAGCTGTTTGTGAAACAGGTGAGCAGGGCTTGCCAAGTTCAGGAGGGCAGGCGTCTGAAGGGCTATGTAATGGTGATCTGGGCCTGCAGTGGAGCCCCGGTGTGGGGGAAGGTGTCCGCCCCTCTGACCGGATGTTCTGTAAAGCTGGCTGGATGTAGGAAAAACATGGGTGCTGTTGTTGTCTGAGTTCTGCGCCCTCATGGAAGACTGGGATTGGGACGTACCCCTGGCGGAGAATGGGGTGCTTCATCTCCCTCACAAAGGTCTTCTGCGTCTCCTGAGGGCTTGGATCTGGTGGTATGTTAGGTCCATTTTGTGACAACTGGCTGACCTGAAACACAGTCATAGTATAGGAATATGATTTAAGATATGAAAACCACATTCATAATGTCTTAAAAAAATATAACTCAAAGATAATATCACTATTTATCTTAAAAGATTCCAGCAATACTCTAGGTACTGCTCTTTGGTAAACTTTTCATAGAACTTTGAAGTCTGTACTTTTACTTCTGTTTACGTAATTAAGTATTTAAACACAATATTACTTTCCACATGATCAGTGAGAACAATTAGATGTGTCATTTACAGTTAACAAACATGCTGTCTAAAAGTAACAAAGTGCTTGAGAATTTTTAAGTGAGCTGTTCTTTTACTTGGGTTAATAAAGTAACAGTACTTAACTTGGGTAAATTATTTACTCCATCTTTGAGAGATTCACATTTTACATGAGCTCCTTCCTGCACCCAACATTTCATACAAATTAACCTACGTTCCATTCAACATTCTGGTGTTTCTCTGTGTGGTTAAACATACTTTCTAGAAAAGTGGACATCTCAATATACACAGTATATACCCAAATATGTGTATATGACCAAATTGTCCTACCTTATCAATAGGGAATTCATGAGTCAATTTTAATACTCAATTCTAGTGGAATACAATAAACTGTCAAAACCTGAGGGGATGTTAAAAGAAAAAAATGTTTCTGAGATAACTGAGTACTGTGATAATTAGGAAGGTCTATAGGTTATATTGTGAAATTTCCATGGGGGATGCCAAAAGTATCACCTCCTTGACTATTTGTGAAATGAAAATAACTACCATACATGAACTGTGATATCATTTCCAGTCAGAAAACTGCTGTGTTCATGCGTGACATCACACTCCACAATCAGTGCGACAACATTCACCTGGCCAGATTTCCTGACTTATCCCAAACACAATAATATGACACACCCACTAAACTAACATACCATTATATCTAATCTAATTGTGTCACACATCTCAAATAATCTCTGTGTTCCCTGGTTTGCCAAATGTTTTAAACAAAAACAATCAAGATTTTTTTTTCTTTTGCTTATAATTGTCATGAATTATTGTTAAAATGATTTCCTCACTGCATTTCTTCTGTGTGACAATCTGTCTTGGCATCACCTACTCTTGTCAACCCTTAAAAAAAATAACTATAGTAATTCTATAATAAATTTAGAAGGATACATTACAAATATGACAGTAAAACTTCAAGTCCCTATAGGAGGTATAATATCACAGCAATATTACAGTGATACCCCAGGAAATAAATAAAAAAAATAGGCTAGCATTAAGTACAACAGTGTCACTGTAAACTTACCATTGGGTACTATGACACTGTAAATATTCCCAATAGCAATATAGTGATTTTTCATTAGGGGAGGTAGAAAATTATGTTATTATGGTGAACCTCATGACGACCAGTGAGTGGTTAGTTTAACACACCTGTCAACGACAGCCAAGGAGGGGTATAAGCAACAGGTCTATTGATAGTGCACTACTTCTGTTTATGCTATATCTGACAAAAGTGGCCAAAGTTCTGTCTGTAGTCACTGTAAAAGATACACAAGACTGCAGAACAAAAATTATATTATAATGGTAGTCAGTGGCATTTTGTTTTCTAAGACAAAAGTTATGAAATAGCTGTGAACGACCCTTTGCCCTCTGCCATTTCAGTATGGGACGCTGCACTCTGCCAGCAGCATTGCACCAATTTTATCCCCTGACAGCTGTGTCTTTCCAGCAGATTCTTCGGGACACTAACTTTGGACAACAGCGAGTGTTGATCTCTCAGACGAAAGATTGCCAACTGGCAGCTTGTGAACCCCACTTCAATCTTTCAACATTATACGGGTTCACTCTGCAGTTTGTTTTCACTGCAGGGAACAAAACATGTTTTTTAATATTCATATGTCGAATATCATCTGCAGGCCAAGCAGCGTCTCTATACTCAGTAGGCCAACAGCGAACTGGACCAGCCTCAATCCTTGTAAGGGAAAAAGTTTAATATGAACATACGTCGCAGTGTGATTCGCCTAGGAAGAAACATTGTTAAAATGCCCAAAGCTCATCATAGGTAGCCTTTACATACTGCATGGTGAGTCATCGAGCAATTATAGGCTTAGATCATGACACAGGAATATAACGGAGTTGATCACCCGTTATAATAGGCTTATGAGCTGTCGGTGAGGGGGAGGCGACGGTGCCAAAGAAGGCCTATGGTCAACAACATAAATATAAAACAGTGAAATAGCACTACGCTGTTGTTGGTTTAACGTGCTGTCAGCGTAGCAAAACAAAAATATAACCGACGTATCGACGTCGTTTCTAACGGAATATCGCTGTAAAGAGTTACACCGCCTGGAGTGATACCGTTAACATTGACAGACCAACTTTATCCCGCCGCTCTCTTACCTTTTTCGCGTCGTGTCTCGGGTCATTCCAGGTTGTCGTGCGATTATTGTGATCCACAAAGAAAGGCCACCCGGTCTGAGGGTCAATTTTGACTTCCCAGCCGAGGGGCAGAGGGTCGTTATTGTGATTTGCCATTGCCACTATCGGTGACTGTGTCCTCATGTTGTTCATGTCGCTGGCAGGCGAGTACTGAGACATTTTATACAGGCGACGGACGCTTTAAAGATTCCTTCAAGTGACGTGGCAAAGGGGGCTGGAAGTTTCTCGAAATAGCAGGATCAATGTTGGGGGCGGAAAGTGCTGGGTACCATGGCATGGGTTCCCAAACTTCTCCTGTCAAGGACCCCCTAGGTGCATATTACACCCATGATCCCCATTTGATAAAATCATCCCAATTAAGGAACCCTGCTGTAACCGTGGAGAGAGTGATACCTCTAATCACAACAGTCATTCTCGTTCATTCTCTCCTGCTAACGTCTGGTGAGTAATAATGAAACTGACACAAAAATAGAATGGAAATTGAATTAATTCTAATATTGCTGGGGACGACTTGGAGCCCCCTTAAGGACCCCTGTGGGTCCCTGAGCCCCAGTTTGAGAACCATCGTACCAGACCAGGGTATCCCAAGCTTCTTCAAATAGATGCACATTAGACCAAGGACACCCACTTGATAAGATCTTGTCCAGTCTGTGGGCAACCTGGTGTTAGAAATGACTTGGTACAGAATTACATAAGTGTCTATACTGTAGGTGGTGTCATGACTAGAGTGGGGACAAGGAAACCTCTGATCATGACAATTCATCCTTAACCATATTCTCATTCAGCTTACTTCTGGTAAGAGAAATAATAATAAAATTAAACTACAAAATAATGAGTAGATTGATAATAACAAGGCCTTTATTGCATGGCATGTGCAGCCTAATTAGTCTTCTTCAGATCTGAGGCAGGTTTTTTTTTCTGTAGCCTAACACATTATAAACATAACTCTTACTAATAAGATCTATAGTAATCATATAATACATTTTAGAAGGATAAATCACAGCAATTACATAGGCTAAACAATATCCTACAGGAGTATGATAAGGAATATTATATGAATATTATAGGGGATATTACAGTGATACTAGGAAGTCTGATCACAATCTATCTCCCTATATGACTATTATTGTGATTTCTCCTTAGGGTAGAAAGTTCCAGTCAGCCCTACTTTGTTCAGGTCGGGTCCCATGTACTATAATTATTGTCACGTCTGGAAAACCACTTAATAATCTTTAATACAATGATACATCACACTGACAAAATGAATGATGAACTCAGATTCTCATTCAGTGATGACACTGACGTTTCCAGACTATTTGCATGGAATAATCTATGACCTTTATCGACCTCTATCGGTGACTATTAGGAATTGCAACAACATCGATAGAACTTATCTCCTCCTAATTAGTAACCCACACACCGCCTCCCCCCTAATGTTCTTTCAAGGCTTTCCCTGGCTTCCAGGAGTAGGTTATCACAGAAATATCATATATGGGTATAAACCGGTATAAACTAATGAGTGTAATGATTCAGTTTTATGCAGCATCAAGTCTTCTACTTTTACAGTCTTGTGGAGCATACAATTTGTTACAATTTATTTATTTCCATTCATATTATTACTCCTCTTGAACTTTTATCTCTTGATTTTATTCTTTTAATTGCTTTCCAGGTTGCGTGGAAATTTTAGATGGGCAGAATTGAGATTGAATTTTTTCAGATTGGCTGCATGCAGATTGTCTTGAGCTATATGTTCAGTTGGAATAGTATTGGTATAAGATTGAAATTCTTTATAATTCTAATTTGTAGTTAAAAAATGGTCTTTAATTACTTTCAGGAGGAGCATGCCCCCACCCCCATAGACAGCTGAGAGCTCAGATTCTAGAAACGCCCCCAGGGTTTGAGCCACTGCTGCGAACCGCCGAACGCCGGTGGGTAAAACGAGCGTACCCTGGCGTGACATTTCAAAACAAAAGTCTTCCTCGCAAATAACACACTGTGACTGAGAAAATATGTCGCGAATGCGGTCGTTCTTTGTGCTTTTGTGTATTACATAGCCAGTTACTAGTTAGTTAACCACCGAGATATATATCATCGTCTGTCGAAATAATATATTCATGTTATCTCTCGGTTGCTACCATTACATTTATTTTTCCACGCACGCAGACACGCACGCTCCCTTGACTCCCAGCGTGACGTATGCCCTACCGCCCGGTTAGCTAGCTACTAAGCTAGTTAGCTAGTTGTTGTAACAGCGCGCACCGGAGTCGGTTAACGTTAGCTAACTAGCCAGTAACTAACGTTTTCTAGCTTGGTGACTCTCACTATTGGCCATGGATGACGACACCCACCCCAAAACCCTGTAAGTAACATTAGGTAGCTAGCACTAGATAGCGTTAGCTTTGTTTAACCCTTCGGGGACTGGTGGTTAGCTAGCTAGCTGCTGTCTTACCAGAAAGAAAGGCTAGTTAACTCTTAACTAGATACCGTTAACAGTGTGTGTTGCACTAACGTTGGGTTAGGTAACTGTTAGCGTTACGTATGACAAAATTTTACCTTGCCATTTCATGTTTGTGTGTGATCGTAAGCTAGCAAGCGATAGCGGTAGCTGCTATCTAGCTAGCCAGTTACTAGGCCAATTTGTATATCACTTACTCACCTACAGATATATTATTGACCCCTCACCTGATTCACTGGTCTTTCAGTGCCAAGCTAACCACCACCGTGTAATATCGGAACTTAGCTAACGTTAGCTTTTAGTTCCAGGCAGGTGTCTATCTTTTAAAACAACTAACATACTGTAAGTTACGTTAACCTATCCGTGTCAACTCACCGTTACCACTCTACCTGAGTTAACGGTATAGCTAAGAAAGTGCTGTCAAAATGAACCTCCTCTTTTCCCTCCAGGTATGTGGGAAACCTCTCCAGAGATGTAACAGAAATTCTGATTCTACAACTCTTCACCCAGATAGGACCTTGCAAAAGTTGTAAAATGATCACTGAGGTAAGAAGCCAACATTGATTGGGTGTAGCTTTACGATTTTGTCCACTCCTTGTCACTAAATGGAGAATGGCCCATTCACATCTGGATAGAGGGTAACCCTGATATTTGCTCATAAGATATTCATGGTAGAGATTATTCATGGGTCACACAACGAGCATTATCTCCGTTGATCAGGCTGGAAATTTTACATCACACAGTCAAGCTGCACAGACAAATATAATAATTTTCACCTGAAAGTTGGTAATGACCCTAACCTTAACCTAACTAAAGAACAAAATAAACATTGTCCACAATATATAATGGATTTAGATTTGTGGTGTCACCAGATAGTGACAATTTCTTGCCAGCTACAACAAAGATGGAGAGGTTGAGCATAGACGTTATTCCATGTGTAGGCTATTTCACTCTTGGATGGGCTGGATGGACCAAGTGGCACGGAAAGTAAAGTGGGGTATTTCACTCTCTGTGACCAGACCCAACAAGATCTATACCTGCAACAGCCAATGTGTCCACCAACAGCCGTGTGTGCTGTTGAAATGTCCTTGAGCTATACATTGAAACCATTCCTGCACACATTGTCAGTGAGTCTAAAAAGGAACACCGGTTAAGTGCCAAAAATGTAATTAAAAATGCACATCAATTGTCTAGATAGTATCTACTTCCAACAGAGGGCAGTTTGGTAACCTCAGCAGCATGTGTATTATTCAATATCCGGTTGCAGAACCTTTTTCATTAATTGGAAATTATGCAGTTTGAGAGTATTCGAAAGGCCTTCGGCAGTGAAAATGAAGCATTCAATTTATTGTGCCACTGAGGTCATGTAGCCTGCTATTTGGTAGAAAACACACTGGTAGAAATATTTCTTCCTTGCAGGTGTCCTGTATAATTATGGTAATATAAAAGATAACTAGCCTAGTTGATACAGTGCATCTGGAATGGAGGCAGACATCTTCTGTTGCGCTGAATCTTAATGCTTATTTCTGATGAAATGCTTCTTGGATAGGTTGAAAATATGAGGTTCTGGTTTCTAAAATAATATGTGAAGATGAGGGTTGGAGTAAGAAAAGCACTACATATACACGCTTGGCATAGTCCTATTAATATTTATCAAAGGAGGGCCTTTTAATGTATGTAATAATAAAGCTATTCCTAGGCTGAATCAGATCTATTCACTGTATTGTATTTGCTGTAGGAAATGAGAAACAATACTTTCCATTGAGTACAATACTGAAATGATAGGCTAGCCCCTAGTCTACGTAACCTCATTATCCAAACCCTTTGCCGCAAGTTGTATGAATAGGTTATTCCATTAGCTCTACCCTCTGTAGATGTAATGATGCAGGAGTTTGTGGTGGCTAATGTTTTTGTTATTCTCAAAATCAAATCAGTGTAACAGAGTATCCTGCCTGGGAAGTGTGGGATTTGGAGGGATCCACGTAGCTCACTTTTATATTGGGTAGACTGGTGTAACTTGATTGTCAATTCCTGTGGTTTATGTCTACACTAAAGCTTTTCTAATACTGTTAAAATCAAGGTATTTGTTGGAAGATGTCCTACAGCACACAGTGGCCAGCACTGTCAGCATTTTTCCATATGATTTGCTGTAATATCCACTGTTGACTTTTTGTCAGCACCCCAGTAGCAGGAGGGCAGTGTTCCCTTTACATTTGACCCCCCCACACACACACAAATTGGAAAAATGTGAATACAATGACAACATACCTCACATTTTTGCTCAGCCCACCAAATAAAAAAAATATATATATATATAATTGCAGCACAGTTGTCTATATATCATGATATACAAATAAGAGCCATTCTTAAAGTGGAATGCCTACTGGAACTAAACCTGGAGTGAACCTGGCTCTCAGAACCAAAATTAGCCCCCATCATCCACCTACTACAAAATAGAGGAAACACTGCAGGAGGTTGAACTCTTCTGTTGGACTTTCTATCTTGCAGCATACAAGCAATGACCCGTATTGCTTTGTGGAGTTCTTTGAACACAGAGATGCAGCTGCTGCCCTGGCAGCCATGAACGGGAGGAAGATATTAGGAAAGGTAGGCTAATTTGTCTCATCTGAAATTAAAATCAAGGTGAGACAGACCCTCTGTTTTCCTAGTTCTCCTGTAATCGTTGCTTCAGCAGTTTCTTTATTGTGTAGAAAATGTGTTTATCTCGCATTCTCCACCTCCCTTTTTAAATGCTCTGTGTGAACTCCTCTGCTTTCAGGAGGTCAAAGTAAATTGGGCCACTACTCCAAGTAGCCAGAAGAAAGACACATCCAGTAAGTGTTTTAAGTCTTATCGGTCCCCTAATTTTCTGATATGTAAGTTTACTCGAGAATAGTAAATTGTCTCTTTCCTTGTTTCTTTCCCCCAGATCACTTCCATGTTTTTGTGGGTGATTTGAGCCCTGAGATTACCACTGAGGATGTCAAGGCTGCATTTGCACCTTTTGGGAAAATCTCGTAAGTTTTTAATTTAAAGGTTGCCTCTTATTGTGTGCAGTACAGTTATTTCAATGCAGCACATTGTCTTAAGTTTTGCTCTGGCAGTGTTTAAGATATTTCATTACGGCCTCTGTTAGTTGATACTCTGAAATTGAAATGACACATATCTATCACTATGTTTACATGCACACAATATAAGTATTAGCTTTACTGTGATTCTAAGAATAATTTGAAGTTCACACATGCAGTGAAAGAGGAGGATGTTTTGTTATTCCTGTTTTCACGCAGTCTTGTTACTGATTTAACCACATCAGTCACTCCCTCACCCTGTGTACAAGGAGCAACGTCCATCATTGACTTTCTGAAACAGAAAAGTTACTTGCACAAAGGATTGATGCATTGTTAAATGTTCATTGAGCAATGCCCCTTAAACCTGGCATCAACAGGTCTCATATCTGGACTGTATCTAGATATCATTTAGCTGGTGTACATTTACACCTGACATTAAAATGCATCTCTAGTATATGCGGTGAAATTGGAATTTTTCCCTCACAAATTGCTGCACGTCACTTCCCCTCATGATATTTACCTCCTGTTGAAATTGACAGTGATTTTCGTGCCCAGCTATATCTGTTCATGAAACCTTATTTCTGTTCACATAGTTGCTCTATGTGGACTGGAGATGCATTGCGTTTACGCTGCCAGTGTGGCCCAATGTGTCTCTGACCACCTCTGCAGGTGGATTGGGTTATCAGATCCTCATGCATTTTAGGTGTATTAACATCTGGATTTTATGCATTTTTGAAGTCTGATCACCCTGGAAGCATGTTAATGCCAGGTGTAGAGGGCTTTTTTCATAAGGCGTACACTAGACCACTAATAAAGCATCAATCTAGTGTGTGTGGATGCCATTTTTCTGTTTCGATGTCTGACATTGCAAATGACTTCCCCAGTTTAACCTACAGTTTAAATGTATTTATCAGCGTTACTACTTGAATTGTTGCATAGTTTCATAAAGTTAAGTAAGTTATTGAGAGACTTGCAAGTTTGGGCAATCTTTGCAGTTTGACTGGAACTATCCTGGGAAAAGATTTACTTAAAGAGCGAGAACCCTAGTAGTTATCTAGTGTTGAGACTTGAGAAATGGGATGTTTTGATTAAGACAAAGATGGTTAATGTGAAGATGGCTTAGGGTTAGTATTCTTTGTTGCATTAACATCATGTGTTAAGAGTATTGGCATGCATGTAAACATAGTTGATGATGGATCAACATAATTTATATTATCATATGAAAGTAAATATCAGGATGGAATGAACCTCTTACTAACAAGGGTATTGCTATGTTGTGATAAGAAAAATACTCTTAGCAGAATGGAGCAGCCTCACCCAAGTTGTAATTACAGCGCAATTCCTGTAGGCTGTTATTCAGCCGTGGTTTGTGTATTGTAGTGTCTCACTGTTCTCATGACTGAAGTGTGAGCTTTTAGCCTACTCTTCCTTTTTCATATGTTTAGGTTATGGTAAGTAACTTGTCTTGAATGTCAACAAATGAGCTTCATGTTTGAACCTGAACAGCTTTCAACTTACCTGTAGTTGTGGGTCTCAGTGAAGTAATAGCACTTTGGTTATTTTACAGAAATGCTCATAGGATTGGACAGGAGCTTGAAGGCTAACAGCAAGGAACTGTGCACTCTGGAGACTCAGATGTAGTTTTTTTTTTTCCTCTATTTATTCCATTGCTTTCCATTGTCTTTATTGTAGATGCTATGTATTAACATGACCTAGCTTAGATTAACAAACTCCAATACTTAATGTACTCCTCTAAATCTATGTTTCAATTGTCTAATTTTGATTTGCATAGTGTTGTTTGTAGTGTAATGCTCCTCTCCAAAAATTCTGAAAATGTCAATTTCTCAAAATTTGCAGCTCCCCAAACTCCATATTGGTGGTAAAGAATTGACCAGGAAAAATAAAGAAATCTGTTAACAGGCCATGTATGCCGTTTAATTCCTTTTTTTCTCTTTGATATTTTTTATATATTTCTATTTGTAGGAAGAGCACCAACAGCAGATTTTAAGAATGCATGGTAATCCATATAAAGTGTTCCTTTGTGAATTTAAATCAATAGCCTACTAGTGTGAAGATTGAACAAGCAGTGGTGCTCTAGTGGCAAGGAACCATTAAAGAATCTGAAACATGTTAAACCAATAGTGTAGGCTGCATGTATTTGTACTTGTTTTTTGTTTTCAAGTGTTGCTTTGATGTTAGAATTACCAGTCAGTGCTCAGTCCAGGGTCATGATAGTTAATATACATTGATGTAGGACAATGTAGAGGATTCACAGTTCAGTGTGTTTTGCGTGGTTCCTTTTAGTTTGAAGCGTCCGAATTGGAAAGTGTGCTAAAGTTCCTTTAACGTTTCCCTCCAGGGACGCCCGGGTTGTGAAGGACATGACGACAGGCAAATCAAAGGGGTATGGATTTGTGTCCTTCTACAACAAACTGGTAAGGCTCCAGTGCAAGAACACAAAATGAAGGTTATTTCTATTTTCTGTTTATTATCCTACTTTTATGTATTTGCAGTAATTTAAATATAATTAATCATAGTTAAAATAGTAGTTTTTAAGTTCTAGTTTATCATCACTATTTTGAATATCAGTTGTACGAATAATAGATTACAAACAATAATGTCTATTCTGAAATTTGGTGATGGCTAACACTTTCTTGATAAATTGAATCCGGAGTGGTAACTGTCTTTAATTTGGACTTACAGGATGCAGAGAATGCCATCGTTCACATGGGGGGACAGTGGCTAGGAGGACGCCAAATCAGGACCAACTGGGCAACGCGCAAGCCACCAGCTCCAAAGAGTGTTCAAGACAGTATGTATTAAAGGAAAATTCCACCCCAAAACACTGCTAAACAGCTATTGGTGATGAACCTTGCATTTGTGGGTCCATTTTGTTGTTTAGTGCATTTTTCTTATTCCCACGGATGACGATAGACGATGTGAAGTCACACTGAGATATTTCTAGAACGGCTACAATGGAGTTTCTATCTATTGTAAAACCTCAACGGTAAACATCAAGTTTGGGTGTCAGTCCCTTAGAATCAAAGAGCAGGGGCTTCTTTCTACACTCACCATTTTGCACCAACATTCAACAATCATACAGGGAGAAATCCGTTGTGGAAGAGGCAAAGACACCAATTTCTCCACAGACTAGCTTCAATAGACCAGAATGCAATGCAGCCACAAGACTTGTGTTTTGAGTAAGGGGGATGACTCACTTGTCTCAAATGGAAAAACTGCCACTCTCTTGCTTTTACTTTGCTATCACACTCACTATTGCTCTCTCCACCTACACTTATAACCAACAGCTGACTGCAGCAAGGTCATAGCCGTTCTCTAGGCGTCGTCGAAAGGCATTCAGGGAAATGTAGTAAATCACTAATTCAAGTAGAAATAGGCAAGGCAGGTTGAGGGAAAGTGGGTACACGAAAAAAGTAAATTTCAACACTTCATTGCAAAATAACTTGTCATGCTTTGAACATCACAGATTGATGATGTATAACAGTGTAAGAGTATCTGGGGGTGAATATTTCTCTAAGTGACATCAGTCTGTCAGTGTGATGATGTGATGCGCTGAAATAAGACTTAGTCATAAAATGCTCTTTTCAATCATACAATCATTTCAAAGTTCATACCTTAGTAATAACAGCATTTGATTAAAGAAGAATAAGATTGGAGACAGTAAAAACTGTAATGTAACTGATTTTGGCATCAAGATAGACTTTTCATAAGTCATAGCTTTGACTTTGATTTGATTTTAAGCACCACATTTGTGCATAGGAATCTTCTTTCATAAATGAGCTCCAATAAATTGTATCATACTGTTTCTGTTTATTTAAGATGGCTCCAAGCAGCTGAGGTTTGAAGATGTGGTGACTCAGTCCAGTCCACAGAATTGTACTGTGTATTGCGGGGGAATCCAGTCAGGACTAACAGGCAAGTGTCACATTTTCTTTCATTTTCAAACGCAAAGGATGCCATTGTTGCAGCACCTGTCAAACTGCAGTACTAGTGTATCACGTACTGCAGTTACTTAATACACTTGCATATTGTTTTCCTTAAATAGCCCACCACTAATGACATAAACCTATTTTTTTGTTCTTGCAGAGCACCTAATGCGACAGACCTTCTCACCATTTGGTCAAATAATGGAGATCAGAGTTTTCCCAGAGAAAGGATACTCTTTCATCAGGTACTACTGTTGTCAGAGACATGATCCATTGCAACATCTCACCTCTAGATGTCAACACAACTACATGACATGACTCAGTGACAGACTAATCAATAATACACTCAGTTGCAGAGGCCTTCTCTGGAACTTTTGTATTCACATTAGTGCTGCTATCTGTAATCAGTAAGCTATATTGAGTACACATATTGAATACATTTGCTTATTTGCATTGCCAGGCAGACATGTAACTACTACGCTGTTGCTTTAAAGGTTCTCCTCCCATGAAAGTGCTGCCCATGCCATCGTCTCAGTAAACGGTACAGCCATCGAAGGCCACATGGTAAAGTGCTACTGGGGCAAAGAATCTCCTGATATGGCCAAAAATCCACAACAGGTAGGCAGATCATCATATCATGAGGAGTAACTGGGGCCATTGTTTGCTCTGTACTGTTATGTTGCGGTGGAGCTTTGGTCAGCTTTGGTTCCATATCTGTCTCTGTTTTGACTCTTGCGCAAGCTGCAGTGCTACAAACATTTTTCTTAGAATACTTTACCATAGTAACATTTATTTTAAAAGATTTAATGTATTTGTATTTAAGAGGGCAATTTTGGTAAATTACACTTGTATTTTGATTTCACATTTTCTCTAGCTGGGTTTGGTAATGTTATTTGCTGTGGTGGAGCACCATTGCTGAATGATTAGTGAAAATATCTGGGACCATTGAGTGTAAAGGGGCAGTAAAGACATTTATTCTGCTCGTCTTCCTCTCTGTTGGTGTTTGTGTCGACACAGGTGGAGTATGGTCAGTGGGGGCAGTGGAACCAGGTCTATGGGAATCCCCAGCAGCAGTATGGGCAGTACGTGACTAATGGGTGGCAAGTTCCCTCTTACAGCATGTATGGCCAGACATGGAACCAACAAGGATTTGGAGTAGAGTGAGTTTTACTCTGTAGCATGTATTAAGTTGACCCATAAATTACATTTCTGCAAGCTTATTCGATGTTATTGACCTGTAGACTCATATAAACTGTCTCTAAACTGCTCTGAAATATATGCTTACAGTGCTGCTCCAAGACATTAAGTTCATCCACTGTTGTAAAAGCAGTAAATGCAATAGATGCTAACTTGACCACTACTTGCACAAGCTATTTTGGCAAAATCATTTTCATTGATTTTACTCTGCATTGTCTGTCAAGGTAAAGAAAACATTTTTCTAAGGTGAAGCAGTCAGATGGACAAGGGATCTATGCCTATAGCCAGAGGCAATTTGATGTTCACCTCCCCTTCATTCATTGTGATTTATTTTATTACACAGCTGATCATTCTACTCAGTTACCACAGTCATACTAATCATGCAGTCACGGCATCGTTGCAGGCAGTCCCAGTCACCAGCCTGGATGGGAGGGTTTGGATCTGCGCCATCCCAGCCTCAGCCCCAGCCCGGCACTGTCATGTCCAACCTGGCCAACTTCAGCATGGCTGGCTACCAAACGCAGTGAGCTGGCCCTCACCTAAGTCTCACAGTCATATTACCATGGGGAATTAGTCGACCCTTTCAGACCACCCAGCACTCTTACATCTGGGCAGGTGCTGTGGTAAATGAAGGGCAGGGGCCATATTCACAAAGCCTTTATAGCTAATAGTTGCTCCTAGATGGCCAATTTAGGAGTATATTCTAAAAGACACTGTCCATTTCACACATAATTCTCAAAATGTTTTAGTGTTCTTGGGACTGTGCTTCCAAATGCTTCCATGGTAAAGCCAAACTAACTGGCTTTTTTTCTGGGGAGATGTTTAAAAATAATGGTACCCCTCTCAAATTTAAAACTTTTGCAAAAATTAATTCTGAAAAGCATTTTATCTGTGAATGAAAGTGTGTGTGTATGTGTGTGTATAAAACCAGAACAACTGAGGAGAGGTGTTTCAGTGAAGCTACAAGTACATTTACTAAAAGCCATCACGTTCCTTGTTACTCCAACAGATCACTGGTATATGTCAGGATTCCTCTGGAACCTCAAAATTTCACTATACCATTAATACTGAATTATAAAATAATAGGAATTTTAGCATTCAAATTGCCAATATGTTTTGAAATCTCAATATTTTGTAAGAGAAATTGATTGTTATTGCCCGTTTTTCAAAATGTTTAATTACTTGTCACATTTTGGGCTATCAAACTACGATTTCAAACACTAGAACACTTGTGGTTGAATTTCTTAGAAACAAAGTCCACTCCACCCTTTGTGTATTTATTAAATAATTTTTTGTATTCTAAATCGGCTTTCAAAATGACACACAATGAAGACTGACAGGAAAAAAGAGAGTGATTGAGAGAGTGGGAGGGTATGATCAATCTGAACACACATCATCACGAGTCCACGGTACAAGCTGCACTGCACTGAGCCACCAGAACGCCCTGACACACGAAACATTGGTCTGGGCTTAGCTTCAGCACATAGATAGAAATCCAGTCCTGTTTTGAAATACTTTTCGTGATAATCTAAAAATGCTTCGTGAATACGGGCCCAGGAGCAGTAGTTTACCTTTCCATTATTATGTGAAGAAGCTCATGTTATTTGTATAAACAAGTGTGGCTTTAAAAGAGATTTAAGCAGGAGGTGGGATCTCTTGGATACATTTTGTGTACAAAAAAAACTACACAACTGTAAAAGCAAAAAAATATTTGGATTTTCATGTTTTTGTATTGGAGTGATCAGCATGTTCTTAGCGAAATTTTGATGAATTTTAGTTTATAACTTGATGTAGCCTAGATTGGACTAATTTATAACCCTGTGTCTCATGGAAAAGGAAATACTATAGCACATGCTCATTGTATAAAGAAAATATTGTAAATAGCTGAACCCCCCCAAAACTTTGTAAAGGTAATTGACTATGTTATGCTGATTCTGGGGCTGGTTTCCTAGAGGATTCTTAAATCTTAAATAGTTCTTCCTCCCTCTCATTAACCTCCATTGACTTCTCTCATAGAACTGTTGACCCACTTTAAAGGATTGTTTCTTCTCAAATATCAAGTTTTTCCTTTATCATCATTACTTTCTTGTGGCTGTGAGAGTTTTGTGAAGAAACATAGAGATACTTTAAAGACAAACATTTTGGAAAACCAGCCCCTGATCATATTGCATCATGTTTTTGTCACATTATATAATATTGGACTTTTCACCTACTTATGTAAAGAGAAATTCAATGTTTCACGCTTCCTACAAATTGCAAGATATTTTATCCGCTGATAGTGGAAGGTTTTATAAATGTATCATTGATTCTTCAGGGCTGAGTGCACCTTTTTATTTGTCCCCTCAGTGCATTCTGAATTTTTTGGGCTTTTCCAAGAAATGTTTCCGTACATCCTGACTAAACCATTTGAAAAAGCACTGGCAAATGGTATAACCATTTCTCAAAGTTGTCCTGTCATTTAAGTTTTATGTGCTTATGTGCCATTATGTACAGCTTATTAAAGTATTTGTTAGCTTCACTTTCCTTTTGATGTTATACTAGCCAACATACTTGATACTAATTGTTTTTTGTTTGGGACGGAGGGATTGGGGGGGGTCACACATAACGAAACAGGGTCATGTTGGCTAAGTGTGTAAATATAAACCTTGATCACCGACCCTCATGAAACTTAAAAAAATAATGCTGTACATACTGTAGGTAGAATGTTATTAAATGCCATCATTAAATTTCAGCAATATAATTTATGAAGAAGCCTTAATTGATGTGTCGGTAAATGCAAATTTTAATGTTTTATTTACGGAGGCTCCATTACAAATCTAAATTCTATTCCACTGCGGATTTTCCCATTTTTAAGTTTGTGTGCCATTTTCAGTAAGTAGCAGGAAGCAAGTGATGTTTTGGTTTGAATTGCACGCTTATGACATGTAATATATTTGTTGCTTAAAATATTGAATGTAATGGCAAGTTGCTTTTATGACGGTAATACATATAAATTGAAAAACTGATGAAGTGACATTCACAGTAACTGATGAAATCCATTTTCCATTTAAATGGAAGAGTCAAATAAGACATTTCAAATAAAGAAAACTTTGAACCTGGTCGTTCAGTACATTTATTAGACGCTAATAAACTGCTGTCTACCTCACACAGCGATATTAGGCTGACAGCAAAGCACAAGTTCACTTTAAAATTCTGTCTGTACAATTCTACATATTTAATGAACATTTATTAAACTGCTGTTGAAATTCATACAGTCCATATATAAAATACACTAGATAGTGGTTTGTATTTTTTATACACATTTGCTCAAAAACCGTTTCACCCTCTTGATTTTCTTTTCAGTTATGTTGGGAATGTTTTGTGTATGTGATATCTGTGTAACGCCTCTGTTTGTTTTTACCAAAGTGTAATTTTATGTGCAAATATGAAACCTAAATAGTGACACAACACAATTTTAAAACACACCCCACTTGGGTCAATTGGGATAATTTATCTCAGACAAAAATCTCAGATGGAGCTCAGTTAGGAGCTGGACAAAAATGATACTCATTATTGAACCGTGTATTCCATATATACATGAAGCTGCTCTGTGAAGCAAAAAAATCTGTTTGCAAATTATTTTGTAGATATATATGACCAAAATGTGTAAAAAAGTCAAGGGGTCAATCACTTTTGAGCAACTGTACTTATGTTGTACTTATACTGTACAACAGAAATATTGAAACATGAAATGACTAAAGCAAACTTTACCTGCATATTGATTCAAAAACATTCATTGTTGTCAGATGTAAAGTGACGCTAAGTACTTGCCTAATATTGGAATAAATATATTGCACAACTTTAACTTTATAATCTACTGTTGTTGAAATAAACAACTGCAACAATGATAGGAACCTAATTCACAACATGATAATGCCAGCACATTAATATGTATAATTAAATTCAGGTTTCATCTACAACATACATTGCAGTCACCTCTATTTTAGATTTTAAGCTTCTGCCCATTCATTATCTTAGCTGAAGCACAGTTGCCTAATAATCGAAGAATCTCAAAAACTTGCCTGGTGCTTGAAGATAGCAGTATATACATATTGCCATGAATTATGAGTGATTGTAACTAGTGTTGAATGTTGGCAGGTTTAAATAATACATTCAACAGATTTTTGTTGTTGGTCCGACCATCATATTAATGGGTTTT
The DNA here is from genome assembly GCF_046629955.1 of Centroberyx affinis. Lineage (NCBI taxonomy): Eukaryota > Metazoa > Chordata > Actinopteri > Beryciformes > Berycidae > Centroberyx > Centroberyx affinis. The sequence continues at coordinate 80,230 of NW_027282512.1, read as the reverse complement.
TAAACCAGAAGTTGGCTGTTGGCATCTCTTCAACAAACACACACTACTGGAGGCACAAAACCTGTTTGGTCTATGAACTGTTCATCCTCATGTATCGGCTGACATCAAAACAACTCGTGGTTCTGTTTGTCCGAGTTAGATCACATATGACAGTCGTATGTCGAATTGTTAGGAGTGGCTGGTCTCCATGATGGCATCTCAGTCTTCATCCCTCTGTCCATGCATACCAAGACATTCCCATCTGAGGCAGGTTTATCATTCTGGATAGAGGGTAATTGGAAAAAAAATGTATTTCTAAGAACAAGTAAAGACACGCACATCTAGTCTAACATGTTGAAATGCCAAAGTATAAGCCTCTTACTTTCTGGCCTTCTACCAAAACAAAAAATGAAGCAAACAGCTGTTGATGCCTACGACTGCTAGATCCATAGATTTTTCAGCATGTTTATGAATAGCTGAAACCCTTTTCCATACTTACATCATTATTGGTCACAGACTGTTTCCCTGCTGTTTCCTTCCCTTTAGTTTTCTCTTGTAGTTTGAGCTTCCCCATAATCAACTCAATCCTGGACACGATTGCCGCTACAGAGCTTTCAAGTTGGAGAACCTGCCTGGCCAATCTTTCATGGAGTGAAAGGTAGTTCAGATTGTGGTTAGCATTCATGACATTACTGCATGAGTGTGGGTGCTCACTATGATGAATATATCTATAGGGTTAGGGTTAGGTTATTTCATGTTATCTATGGACATGGATATGGCATTTACACCTTTCTATATAGTGTTTAGCCTATCATCATTGTTATGTAACGTGAAGATCTATGCTGTCACTTAAGGGATAAAATGGATGATGGTCAAGAGATGTAATGTGAAAACTCTACCCACCTTTGAAACTGCTCTTGCTCCACCAAGGTTTGACTTTGATTGTTCTTCTGCTCATTCGAAGTCATGGGAGGCTCCTCCAGTAAACCTTTACCATAATTTATTCCAAGATTGTTGAGTTCAGCACTAAGAGCATCCTGAGGAAAATGAAAAAAAAAGATACAGTACTCACCTTTGTAGACATGTGTTATATTGATTGTCAAAGTTAAGAAAAAATAGTTCTTTGTATGAAAATGGAATGAAATTGTAAATTTTATCTTGTAAATGAGAGTTAGATTAAATGATGTAATCTAGTCTACAAACCCTCTTTTCCTCCAGCTCTATCTTCATCCTCTCTTGCTCTTCTTGGTCTAGAATTTGGTTTCCGTCACGGTCAAATCGTGAGAAAGCTGCAGAAATTTCATGATCAGCATGCCCCATCCTGGGAGATCATCAGATTGGTGAGGGTTAAGTTTCACAGCTCAACTTAATCTTGGTTCATGCTCTTTTCTTTGGTTTATCATGACTTACTCTTTCAGGGTCTCTCTGAAGTCCTTGAATTCAATTTCTCCAGATCCAGAACGTAGTGCTTTCTGGACATCTGATATTTTCTCCTTTTTAAGTTTCAACTTCATAAATGTCTTCGTGTAGCTCTGAATTGAAATGAAATGAAAGAAGATACCATTTTATTTAACATTTGTAAAAAAAAATATATATATATATTATATTAGTGTGTAAGGTGTATCCCCCCCTTTTTTTTTTTTACATAAATTTGATTGCTTTTACCTGTTTGATGATATCAGTAATCTGCAGCTCATCTTTCTGTGATGACAGCTCCTCCTTGACCTCAGAATATGTGTCATTGATGATTGCCAAAAACATGTTCTAGGGGACAAATCCATGAAAATAGATCTTGAATGTGGTCGTCTTTATCCTTTTAAAATCAAGTATGTCTTGTGTAACAGAATGACTTACCAGTAGAACAAAGAAGACAAAGAACACATAGGTGACAAAGTAGATTGGCCCAAGAACTCTGTTAGCACGGTCAATGGCATCGAAATCAAAGTCTCCAAGAATAATCCTGAACTGTGTGAAGCTACAGAAAGACAAAAGGAAAATAATTGATTGATTAGTTGATGCTCAATCATCCTATCAGAATCTTTGCTTGTGGCCCTCTGTGGTCTACACCTCTTACATGCACTTGACGAAGGTGCTGAAGGTTTCAACCTCTGTTCCAAAGAGCAGATATCCGAGCTGAGCGTAGGCGAAGAACACGATAAAAAACATGATGGCGAATCCCATGATGTCTTTAGCACATCGACCCAGGGTGGAGGACAGCTGAGTCATGGTCTTATTAAAACTGATGTACTTGAAAATCTAGAGGCACAAGAGGAAAACACTCATGCTTTGGTACAATGGAACAGCCAGAGATGATGTTCTTAATTACTGACAGACGCTTGCGTTGGAGCGAAAGATGTCAGTGCTTTACCTTTATCCAAGCGAAGAACAAGTTCACTGCATTCATATTGTTGTATTGTGTTTGCCAGAATGCCAGAAATTCAAAATCTGCATAGATATCAGGTTGTTGCAGCAGTTTCCCAAGTAACTTGTCCACTTTGATGGTACGAAAAATATTAAAAATGATTGCAACGATGGCAAGCTGGGAAGGAGAAAAAGGTTATTTCACTGAGTCAATGCAAAATCTGAGAAAAGGACATGTGCTTGAACATCATCATCTTTGTGCAAATAAGACCTCTGTAAAGCTCTCTCACCAGTATGACGACAATATCCAATATGTTCCAGATGCTTTTGAAGTATGAGCACTTGTGTATTCGCAGCTCAAGAATCTCCTCTACAATGTAGTAGAGGATGAATAAACAGAAAACCATCTCACAGGCAAGGATGAAATAATCCCAGTTGGTGATGTAGCGAATCAGTTTGACTGTTCTTATCTGGTAGGAAGTGATAGCTCCACCAGTTGCTGGAAACTCAACCAGCAACCTACAAGAAAAGGTGAACACTTGGGTCAACCAACATTGGATTTGCTAAAGCTTTAAAAATGGCCATTGATTGCAGAAATTGCTGTAGTTCATTTTTCTCTTTACCTGATGACACAGAACATGTTGATGTTAGCATTATACGTGGAGAAGTCAATGAAGACTGCTCTGGTTCCTCGGTCCAGCCACAGGTTGTTGATCAACTCTGTCAGTGTGGTGGCGCTCTCCTCCTTAGTCCGACCCAGATCCTGGTAGTAGCCTGCTCCACTGTACGTGGTTAGCAAGCCCCAGTGAGCAGAACCCTTGATCTCTTTCTCTGTGTGGTAATTCCATCTGGAGAAGCACATAAACAAAAGCTTACAACAAAAAAATACAGTCAGTCTTCTTACTGTAATTCTTCTCATTTATATAACAACATACCCAAGTAATCTGGTGAACATGCATATCAAACACCAAACAAAAATGATTGGCTTACGCAGTGCCATTGATGAGACCAAAGTTAAGGTCATCCTCCTTCTTGTCATTGTAGACATCAAAACATCCAGTGATTTCATCTTGGAAGTCGCTGTGGACCTTACAGGAGTTGTTCTTCATCTTGATCTGCCTCATCCTGGGGACGCCCAGCAGCATGTTCTCATAGTAGATGAAGGACTGGTCTCCGTTGTCCAGGGACTGGTTATTGTACCACTTTGTCCAGTAGAGGCCATCCAGCAATGGGCCCTTGGTGTACTGTTCAGATAAAGAGAAAAATGAAATGAAATGAAATGTCTTATATATGTAATGGCACAAGGTAATGAATGCCATAATCTCTACTTGTCTTCAAATTATTATCCAACCTCTTCATATTCATGTTTTCCTCACTGATTTCACTGTTTAATATTTCAGTGGTGAATAAAGAGGCAACTCACAATCCAGAAGTCAGCCATGGTGCTAATGGACTGAAACTTGACCCCGCTGTCACCGGCTGTATTCACAAACAGGTCCGTCATGGCTTTAGTGTAATAGTAGGTGCTTGAGCTGGTCATACCATATGTCACTGAAAGACAACATCATCACATTGTTATGCCAAATCATTGATTCATATCAGGCTTTGCTCAGGCTCAGCTCTAAATGTTGCTCCATTCAAAAGTCCAAGATAAGGGAAGTCGAGCAGACACGCAAGGCCTCATTCAAGACTTGTTATTTAGCCGTGTTTATGTCACAGCAGTCAAATAGACCCAGATTAGAGGCTGTAATTTGTTTGAAGAGAGAGCACGTTGGCCCGACGCAAATAGCCTCATCAAACAATGTAAATCCAACCCAGACAAAGCAACAATGGCTGTGGCCAATGCTCTTATCAGTGAAAGGCAAGAGAGCAGTGCCCGTTCTCTTTCACTCCTAATGTTCAGCTGGACAATGCCTTTCAAGCAGAGGGGATGGGGACGGCATTTATAGTCGGCATTAAAGCAGGGGGATGCAGCTGATAGTAAATCAACACTCCAGTCTTATACAGTAACATCCTGACAAAATAGATGTAATTAGCACATTGAAAATACATTCCAATGCATTTAATGTGCATCAAACCCAAATTCACCTCCAAATTCTCTTTATCCACATATTCACATCATATTTTCCAATTTATTTGGGGCGTTACTTGAATGTGTCATGTGTCATATGACATGCATGAATAGATTGATTTCACTTGTGTGTAAACAGTATTTGGAAATACTTTTCATGGTTTGTTTTATCCTACATAGATGCCAGATGGGTGGAGGTTACTACATATGACAATACAATGAGTGTGGGTAAATTTAGTATACTTCATATCATTGACAGCTTTGCTGACACTATCGCAGTTTTCCCGATGTGGTAAATTCCGACCCATGCGATACTACAAGACAAGTGCAAGTTAAATGCTATTATTTGCAAATACTATTTGACCCAGGGCTGTTTACAGTGTCAAATATAATTTTGTAATGCAAGAGTATCAGGATTGAATGCTATGACATGAAGTCCATTTACAAACCTGCAGTGGGCTGAAAGCATTAACAATACATTTTGGATGGTATTGATAGTAGACTTACAGAGGCATATATCCACCAGGAACACTAGATAAACCAGTAACTCCCTTAGCGTGGTCCGGACAAACAGCTCCCTGTTGTCTGAGGTGTTTTCAGTCAGCGTTGTGGCCCACAACCCTACAGAAAATATTGGTGAAAGATCAGTTGTCTAATTATGACATGAACATTTTTGGCATGGCTTGGTATTGTATTGGGAAGACAAAGGGCTATCATGCAGAAGGTATAGAAAGTTTAACCCCAGGTTAAAACAAAACAGCTGGTATTCCTAGAAAGGCCAAATTTGTTTAGCCCACAAGGTGCGGAACGGGTTCCTACCTTTGACGAAGGAGCAGCAACCTCTGCGTTTCTTTACCAGGCTTCGGTCGAGGGATTCTGGTTCCTGTGGGAAAGGGCTGGGGGTGTCCAGTTTGCACATGCTCTCGATGGAGCCCTTGAAGAGAGGCTGGGGGTTGTAGATGGTGCTGACAGCTCGGGGCAGGGGTGGAGGGGAACCGCAGTAGCCCTGGTTCACCCAGGCCCCGTTCCCCACGCTGTCCAACTCACACTCCACCTGCCCAGTCAGGTGGCTGTCGGCCCGGTTGTTCAGGCACTTCATGCTGCGATTCACCTGGATTTCTCCGTATGAGAAGCCGGTGTCCAAAATACGAGTGTCAAATGAAGCAGAGCAGTCCAGGCAGCTTCTGAACACCTGTTGGTGGGATGGCTATAAAGAGTCGATGACATAAGCATTGTTGAGGGAGGAGCTGCCAGTCCTCTGTTGGGTGCTGCTGTGGTCTTGAGATTAAGACCCAGTCAAGACCCTCTCTAATAACACTGATAATAACAACACATTTGTGTTGTACTAACATAACACTGATGTATGTCTTACTGTTAATGGCTTCTGTGTGTGTGGGAGCTTTTAGCATGATTTACACAAATAATTCACTGTACCTTTACCTTATTTTGACCTTTGGTCTAATCTGATACCTTGCTGTGTAAGAATTAATATGCAGTCCTGAACATATTCCAAACTGGGGAATATCTTAATCTCCTTTGATTGCAATTTCAACTGCCAGTTGCCTCTCTAATCAGTTTCATTTTAGTAATAGGCAGTATGAAATTAGTACATGCACAAATACTGTGGACATCACTTGCCTCCTTTTCTCACCACTTTACAACCCTCCTCTAAAAAACTAATTGCAGAAAGAAAGCTGGAGATATGAACTATCCTACCAAATTTAAGACACACTACAACTACAGATGGTTAAAAAAGTAGATCCCTCCAGTTCCATATCCTCACCCGTTCATTCACTGTAAATCTCTTGTAGAAAGATAACATCCAGGCATACTAAAAGCATTCTGCGATTCACCAGGTAATAAGATTTGTTTAGGATTTAATGATGAAAGTACTTTATTGCTGGAAAAATAAGTAATTCTTCAGATACAACACATTTTAATTTTGTTTGGGACTCTCAATTGCCTCCATGCTGGGCACATTGTTGTCACTATTGATTAACAACTCATCCAGTAAAGCGTTCCTACTTGAAATCAATTGATTACATGTCAATTATATTTTCTGTTGCCAACTGTTTACTGCTTGTGACTGAATTAATGAAGAGTGTAATTGCAGTGTCTCTGATGGTCCCCACCTCATTAGCATTACGCACTTTTGACTCTGCCAGCTATTCATTTTTGACATGCCAACTGTCAAAAAGCATTTATTAGGTATGCAAACATTCAACATGGCATCTGAATCATTATGGCCATCTGTATCAGTGTTTGCTACCTCGTGCGTAGGCCCACTCTCCCCTCCCACCACCCCACCAAGCCTCTTGCACCAATTATCACACATATATTTCATTGTTCTTGGTCCCTGTCATTGATTAGTTTAACTGAGAAATAAATGAATACTTGTTGTATTCTATAAAATAAAATGTAATTGATTTTTTTTTGCAGGACTGGAAGCACTAAACCAAACAGTGAGTGGAGTACACTTGGACATTGATATAAAGACAACCAACCTAATCAAATTAATTGTAGGCTAATAAGATGTGTATAGAGTCGTAGCAGTTGGACAATGCAATTAACGCATTGATATAGATGTCTTTTAGTTAATACAGATAGAGTTTGGGTCCAGCTATGGATGTTCATGCTTCAGTGGCTCTGAACAGAGCAATTACACACAGCCATTACCCCACAATAGAGTTTAATTTCTGCTCCTCTGTTGAAGCCGTGGCAGGATCTGGCACACAATCGGCTGTGGCTTGTGCCACGACGGCAACCTTTTCAAATTTGTAACGATCACTTTTCCGTGGCTGATGCTTTCCATTTAAATTTGTAGCTGCGTGGCTTTAACAATGAACAGTTATATGTCATATGGCATTCCTTGTTTAGCTTTCTATTACAATGGAATATACAGCAGTAGAATTTAATTTAATACATTTCACTGAGCCTCAGTATGTACATTTATGGAGAATATAGATCAATCATTGAGTGTGACGTTGATGCAATATTGAGGTGAGTTTTCACTAACTTTGGACAACTAGTGGACTATTTTATCTAAGAAAGAATTGCTTAATGATTGTAAACTGATCAAAGTTTTGGTCTCAAAAAGGAGTCAATTTTATATGTTTATATTTTGGTCCCCCATTGACGTAATGGTGTCTTATCTCAGAGCACAGGGGCTCTGGACAAAAGGATGATTTATTCCCCAGGGTGCAGAGCGAGGCAGTGCAGCGGATGTGACCTGCCATCACTCCTACTGAGAACTTGACACACACAAAACAAAGGATGTGCTGTAAATCACTTGTTCTCCTTGACAACCCCTGTTGCAATACCATATAAAGGAGACAAGTGAGATTATGAGGGCTGAAATGCCAGGGGCTTTAATTATGAGAACAAGTGATTCCTAAGACTTATTGAAATGCAGGCTGCTGCGCCCCTCTGAAGTTTTATGAAATGTAAGCTACTCTGTATATTCACCTTCAGATTTGGCCAATATAAATCTTTCCAGAATGCAAGAGGGGGATTTTTTGTCAGCAATAGAGTTAATGAGGGTTTGCCCCAGGGCAGGGGTCATTTCAAAATGAGGTTTGAATCCACAATTTTAAGAGAAAGAAGTCAACAATACATGTGTCTTTCTGCAGCTCATGAAAAAAAAAAATCTCACATCTCAGTATCATATTTTGGGTTATGGCTATACTCAATAGACAAGGCAGATTTACTAATGAAGAAAAACACAAACTTTTCATAAAAAATAGTTTTTTATTTTAGATCAAAACTATAATCAAACAAAATAGAGGTCTGCATGTGAACAGTAACATCCTGCAAGTCTACATTTCATGCCTAGAGAACATTATTTACACATTAACAAAATAGATATTGGTACTTATTGACTGGAACTAGGCCAATATTTTGAGAGACCACAATGATTTACTCAGTATCCATTGAAAATTGCACAACATTTTAGGGCCATATCAAAATAATTGATAAAAGTACATTGTCATTGCCTATATTTTTAGTACAATCTAATGGTCATACTAATCACACTAGATTTCTTTCATTGAACCAACCATCACACTTGCTATACCTTGAACAAAAGCTGTCCAACATTGCTGGGCTTACAAGCACAAACAAGTAAATAAAAGATTTTAAATTGAAACAGAAACCTTTCGGATTGTCATACAAACACTAGGTAAATGTGACAATAAATAAATGCAATACAAACGTATTTACTTACTCCTAGACTGGAGGAAATGCCTGTGTTGTTATGCAAGCACATTAGAAATGTTCACATTGTCACATCCAACAACATGACTGATTGTCTAGCACATCACAGCAGTTCATGTCTGGACCTGATGGCCGTCGAACTGGTAGGAGAACGCTGAGTGGATGTACTCCTGCTCAGTGGGAGAGTTGTACCTCATGAGGCAGGAGTAGCTGTCAGGCTGCACGCAGTCGAACTGCAGGTCCAGCCACTGCCTGTGAGGAGCGTTGTGCCTCCTAGCGTCCGTCAGGATGCGGTTGAGGGCCATGATGTAGCTGAGGGCCATCTGCAGGGTCTCGTACTTGGACAGCTTCTTATCCTGGCCCCACTGGGGGACCACTTTGCGTAGCCGGTCAAAAGCTGTGTTCAAGCCCTGCATCCTCTTCCTCTCGCGGGCGTTGGCGGCCATCCTTCGCCGCGTGGCGGTCTCATATTTCTCTGGGCTCTTGGAGTCCGACTCTGAGGACTCGGATCCAGAGTCGGTGCAGCTGGGTCGACGGGACATCATGTTTTGAAAATAGTCAATGTTTTGTCCGGTGAATGTCCTCTGATCTGCTGGGCGGTGGCCAGAAAGACTCAGCTACGAGTAAATAGATTTGTCTGAGAGGTTGCCAGTTTCAGCTTGAGGAGTCTTCAGAGATCTGGTCTGTGTGCCAGCCTTGCTACTGTCCAAGCTGTTGGTCCTCGGTGTTCAATGTCAGATATTTTGTAAGTCCAGATAGTGGATAGTCTTAATGCTAGAAGAGTCCAAGGTGTCTGTGATCTTGGAGACACTGAGGGAGCAGCTTTTATAAGACATGGCAGATGAACAGGTGGCAGCAGGTGGAGTCCCTGCCCCCCCCCCCCCCCCCCCCCCATCCTCAATATTGCTCATAGAGAAACACACCCATGCCGACTCATAAACACCCACACCCACTCTCAGCAGACACACACACACGCAGCCATATATACACACACACTACATGCATACACACACACACACACAGACACACACACAAACAAAACCTTAATGAAATTCCAATTATCCTGGGCTGGTCTATCTAGCCACGGCTTCACTCAGAGCCATGTGTTACAAACACCAAAAGTCTACCATCTGGTAGCTGGTAGCACAACTTGCTACAGCTGATGGTGTTGCAGCTCTGCTCACAATATATACCTAACTAATATGAGGTTAAGGCAGTAATATTTCCCAGTTCAGCTCAGAATCCCACCAGTGCCGGAGCCTCTATTGTCTATGTTCTCCACTTAAGTTGAAATAAAACACTAGAAATGTAACTGCTTGGTAGTTAACTTTCAGTGATTAAACAATTAATTGCAGCTTCATTACATGGAATACCCACAATTTAAGTAATATAATTGACTTCAGTCATTAGGAAATTGAACAAGAATACAGCACAAATTAATTAAATTATTTTAATCTAATGAAAAATATGCAATTTAAGATGTTGAAAATTGAGAACTTGCTGCCAACACAGTGTGAATGTTGTACTTTTTTGCGAAAATCCTCTAAAGAGCAATTTGGTCTCCTTTTTCACTTTTTCAGTCTATTTCAATCACAGTCATGTCACTTTGATATGCTATGTCAAAGAATGGGATTCAAAAAAATTCTAGCCATTTTGGATAAAATATTGTTGTCTCATTGCATTACTTTAAGTATTATAATTGTTCTTTGCTCAATGTTTTCAAATAAAAAAATAATTACATCCTCTAAAATGTAACTGTTTTATAAGCAACATGTCAGTTAATTGTTGTGCTACTTTCATGCCAGAAATAATTCTGTCAGAGTAGGTATCATGTTTCAAATGGTGAACATCTCATTTAAAAATTAAACTCAAAAAATAAATCTTTGGAAAAGCCTTGATCACATACACATTACATGAAGGTTTCATTAAATTACATAAGCCACTAAGGAAATCCCCCTTTCACTTCCCATGTTACTGGTCTCCTTATGATAATAACCATAATCTGAGATTAGCCTGAGGCAACAGAAGTGTAAGTGTGGCCTGTAACCTGAGGGATTTTAACAGCACATCAGCTGTTTCACTGGAGGGGATTAAGGGTTTCCAGCAATATGGGACAAGATGGCATACAGATTACTGCAGCATCTGAGACTCAGAAAGCAATGCATACAGGTGAAATAAGACTCATTTCCAAATATTTCATATACTTTATGGATTAAAAGTACCTCTGTCTCTAAGGTTATCAGCACTGTGTAAGAATATGAATCACAGTATGTGGTATGCATTAGTGTCTCTTATGTACTGGGGACCACATGTACAATAAATAATTGATCTGTCTGATGGTCCGAGGAAATGGGACAGACAGAATAATTTGTCTGTCTGTCCTTTCCATCTGCTAGCACTGAATTTAGTAATTCAAGAGGATGAATTACCAACACTCACACACACACACGCAGTACATGCATACATACTGTACATACACATACATACACATTGAATGTATAGTCTATCAAATATACTCCAAATGTCTGTTACACTTTCTAATCCCATGAAATTGTATGTTAATCTGTGTAAAACCTGCATAGAATACTATTTCAGTAACTGAATGTGAACTCTATCTCGTTTTCCACCCTTTGCTGTATTTTGTGGTGTGATTTATTATATGAAATTTCAGTAAGAAAGTGTAACTCGTGTCACTGTGAACTGACAAACCCAAAGCTTGGGGTGTAGAGGCAGGTTATGAATGATTAATCACCATCGGAGGCCTAGAATAATGCCTGTCCCTGCTATTGGGTCATGGACACAAGCTGATGCTGTCTGGTCATTTTGGGATGGACTGGTTAGCTGTGCAATTAGGCATATAATCCCATCTACCAGTTGGTTCATTGATTACAGATTGATGTAGTTCGCCAGCTGCTGCTTGTCTTGTCTGAGGGCCTCGTCTCAGACGTTGCCCGGCCCTACCGTGTCTTCCAGCCTTGTTTTTCCAGCCCCTCACATGATTGGCTTGTCTGAGCACCGATGGCGAAGCCGTACCCTCCGTCAAAAGCCATATGTCACAACAGAGGAGTGACCCGTCTGCTCCGATGGTGTCAAATATCATAATAAGTCCAGATACATGGAGATCTCCTTATGGGGAAACGGAGATTAGGGCACGCAGCGTATGTTTCAGCCTAGGAGAAAGTGTAAAAAAGGATTCCCACTGTATGTTCAGTTTGACTTGATAAATCTCATTATCATCACAGGATTATTTTCAAATGATTATCATCTGTGCTCATACTACTGGTTTTGTAGATCTACAGAAACACAAAATTGACTCTTCAATATTGCAGTAAGAGTTTCAAGATCATATACACACACTGGGCTATTAAGTGTGGATCAAGTTAAAATTAAAAAAGGAATTTTGATGGTTACTAAATCAGACTGTCCAATGCCAGTCAATACCTCATAGCAACATCCAGTGGAAATAGCAGAGGTCTAAGGGTGTAATTAAAGCTTACATTGACACTTTATTTTCCCAAACACTGGATTTTTAATTATTCTCTCCCAAAAGGGTTCTCTCCAGAGCCTAATGATACTTATTACTTGGCAACACATAGATCTAGCAGTCAGCTAGCAAGTAGGCCTGGCAGCTGGTCAGATGAGGCTGGGAGTGTAATTAGGTCACATAAGGTGAATGTAATTTCATGCCTATTTGAACTCTCTTCCCCTCTAATTGGACTGATTAGCAATGCTTAATTGGCTCCTGAGCTTTGCCATTTGTACTGCATTTGGTACCAGTCTAACCTGATATGGCTCTTATTACAGCGAGGTCAAAACCAGCTCACAGTAATGACTGCAGAAACATTTATATTTTTAACCTATTGCCAGAGGTAGCAGATTACACTACCTGATTCCTTTCATTAAAAGGGATAATATTCTGAAACAGAGGGATGCCAGTTCAACATATGAAGTGTTTTCATGTTAAGCAGAAGATCAGCTTCACCACAGTTGCAACAGGGCAGTGAAAATGGAGCCACCGAAAGACTGCAGGCGCTGTCCAATCAGCATGCAGATATTTGTAACTACCTGGTCCAGAAAAACAAATGGAACACTTGTGTTTGAATAAATATAACTTTATTCTGAGAAAAAAAAAAACTATTTTACATTGTGCAACTTTACATCAGTTGAATATGTGCTTTAAAACGTACAATCTTTTGTTCGGTATTTTTTTATGCTGACTTGGATTTATCATAATATATGTATCAAAGTTCTATAATAACCTCTGTAGTATATATTTCAGCTGCTGGTGTGATTTGCTAAAGCGTCCAATGTCTCTGCTAAACCAATAGCCTGTCTTATCACAAAATTAAAACTCAAGAGTAAAGTTTTTAGTCGATTCCGACTCACTCAATGGATATTACATCCTGCATTATTGATAGCAGTTATCCATTTATATGACAAAGCAGACACAGCGCCTTTGTTTAGTTATACAATATTGCATCTTCATCAGCCACTGGCATGCATGCGCAAGAAAAACATGGTGCAAAAATGTGAAACATTTACAAATGCTGGACTTCTCAAGAAATAATTGTTCAGTTAAACATAAGAGAAATCCCACCTTGATGGAACCATTTAAACAAACTGATCTAAATGGCAAAAATCAAACATCCATCAATCTACTTAATAATTTTTTTGATTATTAATAAACAATAACTTATAAATCCTTTCATATAAACTTTAAAAGAAACTATCGTTACCAGCACAGGTACTGTATATGTGCTTTGCAATAAAAGTAAATGGTACAAGTACCACTTTGAGAGTATAACTAAGGATTAAGAACAGATGTTGAAGTAAATGAAACATGAAATTAAATATTTCATCAACATTCAGCAACAACCTCGTAGCTAAATGTGATGTAGCAAAAAAAAAACTATGAATCATTCAAACCTATCAGCTAATATTCAGCTCCACTGGTGGCTCATGAACTAAGACTTTGCAAATCTGTCAATTTCTTGCATGTGAACAACACTCTTCAAATGACACAAGTGAATAGGAATGGTGACTAACCCGCCATCACTTCCGATAGCTTTGCCATCTAGTAGGTGAGACAATAACTCTCTGCCGTTCTATTTTGACTGTATCACTTCAAATGCATCACACAAATCACATGACAATCTGCTCAGATGATAATCCCTGGTGGTCTTCCTTCTCCTAGCCTCACTAGTAGATCAAACCCCAGGCAGGCGAGAGAACGTGCCGGGAGGCCTCCACTGTGGAGAGGCCCCCCCCCCCGTGCTGCCGCTGTTAGAGGAGAGCATGGAGGCGCTCACAGCTCCTCGCTCTCCAGCGTGGCCTCGGGAGGGGAGCTGGAGAAGAGGATGGGGCTGTTCTCTGACGTGGGGAAAGCGGACTTGATGTCCAGCCCCTGCCCCGTCAGCGCTGCGTAGCGGCTGCCCGTACGCGGGGCCTTCTTCATGGGCGTAGGGATGCTCTGATGCCACTGCGCTGTAGATGAAGTGGACAGCTACGATTACTATGCAGAGCGTAATGATGCACATTTTGCATAGCGTCTAATCAAGCTGATAGCGACAAGAGATGGCAGGATTTGTACCATAGATGTCTAGCCTGCAAGTGCACGATATAATTCCGGCCTCGTTTTTAGCCGACACGGTGTACCAGCCGGCATCCTCTTTCTTGGTGGGCTGGATAAGGAGACACACATATCCAGTGGCATCCTGGTGCATGCTGAAATCAATAGACAATAGAAATTTAATTCCAACATGACTTACAAGTTTCGAGGTCTGCAATGTGCGTTTGCTCATACAGCAGAGGAAGACTACTAACCTGATTCTGTCCTTAGTTTTAGGAATGGTGTCATTGTCTTTCTTCCAGAAGATGAGTGGCGGGGGCATGCCCACCACCCGACACTCCAGCCGGACAGGGGTTCCCTCGGGGATACCTGTGTTCTGCAGCTTCTCCAGAAACTGGGGAGGCTGCTTCATCTCTTTCTCTAAAGTGGACAAGACTTACATTACTCGACCTCCCAAAACAGCACAGGACATCACCGCTATGCTGTTAAACTGAATTGTGTGTGACTAATCATCTAAAAGCAAAAGATTCATGGATAACTGTAGTTATACGAAAATATGATCCAGTACTTACCCACAACTTTCAGTTCTAGACAGAAGGAGCTCTGCCCTGCTTTGTTGCTTGCAATGCAGGTATAGGTGCCAGCGTCATTCTGTGTCAGAGGGTCAATGACCAGGGAATGGACGCCGTTCTCCCGCACCAACATCTTGTGGTACACGTCTGGATAGATTGGCCTCCCATTGACCAGCCACATCAACTCTGGGTTAGGTAGGCCACTCACCTGGAAAACAGAAAGGCTGATATAAACAGCACTAACCCCACAATACCCCAGAGTTCATGTTTCATCAGAACCACTGTCCTGCTGCCTACCTTACAGTCTAGTCTGCACAGTCTTCCCTCATGAGCGAGCATGTCCCCTGGAGCCTGGAGGAAGTGAGGTCGAAAGAAGCGCTCCTGGGTTTGCTCGCTCTCCACTTCCTGTATGCGGGCTCGCACCCTGTACACACGGAAGGTGAGCAGAGCATGTTACAAGAGACAAACACTCATCTTGAAGTTCACACATATCTGTCTCCGTCTTTGGTGCATGTTAGCTTTTCATTGTGGATATACTCTAGGTACAAAAATATATAATAATTCAGTTGTACTGGTGATTCACAGAAGAGAATTGCAAGTGAAGAAGAAAGTCAAAGGCATATTCTGCACACTGCCAAAAACTAGCTGGACCAAAATTGAGCTGTATTAGAGCACTGATGATAGTGGGTGGCTGAAACAAGGGTATGTCTGATATGAGTTTTTACAGGCCAATACTGATGGCGATATGTTTGGATTGAAACTGTCATAGCTGCTACTTTCTGCTGATATTCTACAATCATTCAGTGTTTCTTCCAGAATTGTATTCTTGTCAGGGTGGAGAAACAGCATTTTAACCATGGGACACTAACACACTACATTGAAACCCAAGATTATAACAATAATAATAAAAAGAAAACATGCATGAATACTTATGTAGAATCATATTGTGCATCCTATCAGAGTTTGACGACATTCACTGAACGATTCTTAATAACAACCAATATTGGCCCAATATATTGGCAAACTCCTATATCTGTCTCAGCCTAGCTGACAATGTAGTTGGAAAAAGATAGTGTGTAGATAGATCAGCAGTGTGTAGATAATGTAGGGAAATAATAATCTAGATTCAACCTGCAATTATCCTGCGCCTAGAGCTGCATACATGCTGGATCCCCAGCTGGACAGGGATTCTTCTTACCTCTGCAGATCACACTGCACACTCAGTCCTGCTCACCTCTGAGAGTGAATAGGTGTCAGCCGGTTTCGGGGAGGACCCGTTTGGACTACCAAATGACCCGAGCAGCTGATTCGTCCCTGGCAGGAATCGAATAGCAAACAGCAAATCAGATTTAGCGACTGGGGAGGAGGCGTTGACAACTGAGTAGGAAGAGGAGTGTGAAGTATTACCTGGGGATTAGCTGCCATGATGGTGTAGTTGCCATCGTCGTCATTGGTAGAGGACTCGATGTGTAAGGCGCAGGTCCCATCCCCCTCTCTTATCTTCTTGTAATGGTCGTTCTTCCTCAAGATCTGCTTGCCATCTTTGAACCAGTAAACCTGAGGAGAGACACAGGCATGAATAATAAAATGCGAATGATGAATGTGAAACATTCTGTCATGTATACAGACCCGGCAAGACGTTGCCCTCTCACCTTTGGAATAGGGATTCCTACTACTTTACATGAGAATGTGACAGGCACGCCCTCCATGGCTCTGAAGTTCTTCAGCCTCTTGTCAAATATGGGTGCGATGCATTTTCCCGTGGGAATTTCATCATGCTGCACCTCATCATCTGACTCCTCCACTGGCGTGCGCTCCAGACGGAATTCAATCTCACTCATCAGCCTCTGCTCAAAGTTGGAGACTCTGTATTCCTAAAAAAGGAAGAGCACTATATAAAAGTAATCGCCAGGCTCAGCTTCACATTACGAGGTGCACCATCTGTCTTTGTGCCTACAGCAATCCTCCCTAAAAATCTGATAAAGAAGAATGGGTGCGTGGCTATCATAACATGCATACATCGTACATGGAAGCTTATCATACTGAGATAAGTAACGCTCTGGGTGTGTTCTGCAATAATCTGAAACAGTCTTGAGGACATGTACATCCATTTACCATTTACCAACAGTGGTATTCTTTTAAAGCAACAATCTATAACTTATATCTTGAAATCAAAGGTACAGATTGTGTCTTTAAACCACTGGATGGTAATGATCATGCAGTGGCATTCGGCTGACAGTATCACTCCCAGTTGGTATAAATTTGGCTCATCCTAACAAAGAAAATACAACAAAGGCTGAGGGTAAAACAGAGAACAGAGAGGAGGTTGATCTTAGCTGTAGAGCTTAACTCACAAACATTTCATTTCCAACCATTTAATTACTAGTTTCTATCCTATCTATTTTTAACTGATTCATAATAAGAACCTGCGAACGCCAGTGGACTGTTGGGAGCTTGTTTTCCGAAGAACATTAATTACTGGCTAGCAGAAAGACAAAAATAGCTGGAGACTATAAAAGTGTGAAATGTAAGGACAATATGGTGCTTGATGAGATGAGTTTTATCAGAAAAGTCTATCAAATGAGCACACTGTCATACTGGCTTGTTGAGAAACTCTCTAACAATGAAATTAAACCAAGGAAAAGGGGCTGCAAGCTTCAGTAGGGGAAATGTGAAATCAGTTAATTGTATACTCTGGAGGATTAGCTGGAATTCAACAAACAATACCTCATGTTATCAGTCATTACATTTCATAAGCAGAACTTAATTAACCAACTTTGACTCCGCAGTATGTTTTCAGATTATTCATGCATGTGATATATTAGTTTACAGAAGCTTGAATGCTTGATTAGAGATATTAATTAACCATGGTAATTAGATAAGTATATAAGAGTATCCAAAGTACTAAATATGGGCCTGGAACGTTATAACCCATACAGCCTCGAGCAAAGCAATGCTTGGGAAGGAAGATCCTTGTACCTCATCATAGTTAAAGACAGTAGCAGGAATGTTTGGTCCAAGGGGTCTGCTCGCTGTTTTCCCCTCATTATTCAGCTTCTATGAGAGGATAGGGATGGATGATGAACACCAACATGGACACACACACACACACACACACAAATACTAGATGGATGAACAAACACGCAAGCGGACTCACACATTACCACAGATCAGCAATAATGTGTGATTCATGAAGAATGTTATTACATGGACACACACGATGATGAATGAATATTGTAAATGAATGATTTGGAAAAGGAATGATGGCTGATGCTCTGTTAATCTCACTCTTAGATGAAGAGAGCTCCTCATTGTCTCTGAGTCTTGGATAATAATCTGTGTGACTTTGCCACAACTTGACGATTCCTTTAATATCTGTTGAGGGACATTTACCGCAAACCAAATACATGTGTAGAAAGCTGGAGGCAAGCGAGAATGCAGCGCAGTCACTGGTTACTGCTTAACTTGTGCTTTTTTATACTAAAAACTGGATTGGTTAGTTGAAAATTTGAGGTCCACTTACTGACATCAACAAACTGATCATTCATTTAGTTGCATATTCAGACGTTATTCTAATATCTACTGAGCAGGGATGTGGTGGAGGCTAAACCCAACTTACTCACCTTTTTAGGCTGAGATACATTTTTATGATGTGAAATTTAGAGAATAGGCTACTTCATAGTAAGTAGTACCGAACATGTACATTATAGGTTAAAAAAAAAAAATCATACATTGTTTTTCTGAAAATATTTTTGCTTATGTTGGTGGTTGCTTGCTTTATGATGACCACTGAGTGGAGGTCATAGTTTGCCCACCTCTTTGTTCACCACTACATCACTGCTGCTGAGCCAGTAAAAAAGGAGAAATCAATCAGAACTGCAGAGTTGGAGACTAGCTAGTACCTGTTGATGTCCATAGTGTGTAGTATCATCCTTAAACCGAAGCTTTTTCTCAATGTCATGGAGGAGATTTTCTTTGCTCTCACGAATGTCTTCAGCTGATGACAGACGTGACTTGGGTAACTTCTTCAGGATGCCGTGAGGTGGCCTGAACCAACAGCGGGAAAAGAAAGACCATGAGAGCGTGACTGTTCACCTACCCTATGCACTGTAAACCTCCAGAAAGGACTTACCCGCTTGGAGCGCCCTTGGGCAGGCCCATGGAGTTGGTGGGTTGTGTGGTGGGCAGGGACGGCAGGACGGAGCTGAGGAACGCCACTGGGTTTTGAATGGGGCTGGGGGTGGAGCTGCTGGAGGTGGGAGAGGAGGCCTGGGGAGGCGACTGGGCTCGTACGGCAAACACCGAGTTCAGGAATGGAGCTGACACCAGGGTCGGGGAGGACACGATGGACGGAGGGCTGGTGGGAGACTTGAGCACCCGAGTGGGGAAGATCCTGGGTGGCGGGGAAAATGGGGGGAGAGTAGGGGAGCTGGCTGCGGAGGAGTTGAGCTCAGCAGCCAGCTCGTGGAGCAGCGGGACCGGGGACTCTGTCGGGGAAGGACTCCTGACCGGCGAGAGGGTCTGGGCGGCTATGAACTCCTTGGGCCTGGCGTAGTTGAAGCTCTGGGAGGTGGCGGCCAGGTTCATGAGGGAGGCGTGCGTGGTTCTCAGCAGGGGAGCGGGAGACATAATCTGCTGTAAATCTGGGGTGGTGCTGAGGGAGGAGTTGGTGGGGAGCTTGCTAAATTGAGGTGCGGGAGGAGAGGTAAACTGGGGTGAGGGCATGGTTCTAGCCAGAGCTGCAGGGGACAGGTTTAGGTGGGAAGCATGGATGGTGTTCATCTGGGTTACAGGCGCCATGCTGAGACGGGAGGCAGGAGCGGTGTTCAGCTGTGGGACGGGTGGAGGGGAGGTCACCGGTGGGACCGACTTGAACCAAGGTGTAGACGGGAGGGAGCTCAAAGGAGGAGCAGAGGAAGTGCTCAGTTGAGGTGAGGAGGTCGTATTTAGTATGGGTGCTGGAGCCGAGCTCAGTAAGGGTGCAGGGGGGGCAGTGGTCAGTGGAGGCACAGGGTTGGGGGTCTGCTGGGGCATCGCGGTGTTAGGGTAGGGCTGGAAAGGCGGAGGCTGGGGTTCACGGTGCATTCTGGGTGACCAGACCAGAACCTCAGGGGAGGTCTGGATCTGGGACTGGATCTGGGACTGGGGCTGGATCTGGGACTGGTGCTGCTGCTGGATCTGGGGCTGTATTTGGGACTGGGGCTGAATTTGGGGCTGGGGTTGGAAATGGCTTTGGGTCTGAATCGGAATTTGGGTCTGGGGTTCAGTCTCCTGCTGCTGCTCCATGAGAACTTGATTGTGTAGCAGCTGGAGCTGGGCTGGGTCCCTGATAATCAGTAAGAAACAAAGAAATAAAAAAACCCAAGGATTAACTACCAAAAAATTATGCATGGCGCATTTTCAAAGGTCTCCATGCAGTCTGCACATAAATTACAGCAAGTCCGTGCTAACCCTAACCCAGAAGGAATGAGCCGAAGTCAGAATGAAGAACAGTCTGCCCTTTTATGGGCTACCAACAAGTAGCTTCTAAACAAAACACTGTGCAAGCTCAGTGCACTTTCAGCTTAAACTCTACATGGGATGTTCTCTTATGTTTGCCTTATGTTTTTCATCTGTTTCCTATAAATTCAATCATGCTAAGAGGTAGAGGACAACTTGTCATCTTTATACTTGTGTTTTATACCATATGATGCCGTATAAACAACTTATCATTAAACAACACATCATCAAACAAGATTTCACTTACAGTATATCTGAAATATGAACAAAGATTTAGCACAAAGGCATAGAAGTGAACTTACAAATAGAAAATGCCATCCTTTGTTTTGGAAAGCTGGAAGGTCCACATGTTTAAGTCCAGATGCCTTCATTTGTGAAATGCGAACATGATTACAGCAGCTAGTCAAGCCTTATGAGGAGGACCCTCCCACCTCCTCTGCTTCTCTAAATACAGCCCATCAAATTGATAAGGGCAAAATGAGAAGATTTAGATTTAGGGCCCATTTTTTTTCTCATACATTAATGCTGTAGACAATTCTTGTGCCAGTCTTGTGTTAGTTTCAGACTGTGACCATAGTTGTAGAATTACTGAGACTCTACATCTGCACTTCTCTAATGACCAACATTTGGTTTGTACATAAATTCTATTTGCTATACTCACAGTTTGGGTTTAGCCAGTACTGGTGGTGGTTCTTTACTGGCTAATTCCTGATTTGCATCTTCATAAGACTGACTGGATGCATCACTTTGTTCATCCTCCTCATCCTCGGGCAGTTTGAAGTGCACGCGGAGGCCGACTCTGGAGCTGGAGCGGGGGTCTTTGTGGTTCACCAGGACCCCTGACTTTAGGCAGGAGTTAGCGGGGGGATCAGGGAGGGGTACCACAGTAGGGGTCTCATTCTGGTGGTTTGGGGCCCCCTTAACTTTAGTGCTTGCGGCAGTGGCAAGTTCAGGCAACGTCGGCAAAGGTCTGGACACTTCCTGCTCCGTCTTGAGGCAGGAGTTCAGAGGCTCAGTCACAGATGAACCAGAGAAGGGTTTTAGATATGATTGCACCTCTCCGCTGCTCTGTGGTTCTGGGCGTCCTCCGCTGGATCCAGGCAGGTCCTGGTGGTGGGTAGTCAAGTAGAGAGGGTCTAGACGGGGGGTGCTGGTGCTGCGAAAGCCCAGGTGGGGGCTGCTGCTTAGGCTCAAGGGATCCAGGCTGGGTAGACTGGTGCTGATGGGGTCTAGACGCAGCATGCTGGAGCTGTGGGGATCCAAACGGAGGGTGCTGGTATTCAAGGGGTCCAGGCGTAAGGTGCTAGAGATGAGCGGGTCTAGGCGAATGGTGCTGGAGTGGGGCTTGATGCTGTTGGTCACAGTAACCTCTGGTTGAGGCTTTACAGTGGGAGCTGCAAGATCTGACAGGGAAGGTTCTTGGATTTGGCTGGGCTCCAGCCTTAAACTGCTTAGTGGCTTCACATGGTTGCCGTTGTTGCCACTGCCTAACACGAATCAGAGAGATGGACATAATTTAAATGTACTGTACAGCCATGAATGTGTTAACTGTTCATCTTTCTTTTTGTAATGTAACAGAAATGTTACCTTTGACCCTTAGTGCAGCGATACTGGACACAGTTCCATACTTGTTGCTTGCTGTACAAGTAAACATCCCAGAATCCTCAGGGAAGACCTCAGCAATGACCAAAGTGCATATTTCCTCTAGAGACAAATGTAAAAGAAGGTGATCATCACTTGATAAAGTTGGTTTGATATAACTGCATCATATTATCTTTTAAGAGAGGAATCTCAATACAAGGAGGGAAAGTTAAGGACTTGTTTTTCAGTTCAAAGGCTCAAGACTGCAGCAGTGAAGTTCGTTCCTATCACTGGGGGGTGGGTGTCGATCTGAAGCTAAGGCAGGTTGAAATGATCTGTGGCCATGGTAGTTCGTCACAGGATGAGAGACTACCTTATATGGTCCAGAGTCAGGGAAAAGCAGCTCTGGCTTATGTTCAGAAGAAGAGCAGAAGCCTCAACCAGGGACTATAAACACTTCATCAGTAATATGTACACACTGCTCCATCGTATGCAGCAGGGCAGCTGCTTTAGGAGGGTTAACCCTTATGTTTTTGACAGACTGCGAAGAGTTAATAGAATATCTACCTGATTCAGCTGGGGATCTGGGCTCTGGAAAGAAAAAAAATAGGGTCAAAATTGTGATGAAGCAGATTTAACTGTAATAACTGGAGGTGTAAATCGATAATGATTAGCAATTCAGTAGTTTAAAACTGGCTGAGAATGAGTATTGAATATTACACAATCATTGAGTTATAGTGTGTTTTTCAGCAAGAATTTGTCTCATAGTTTCTTAATTTCCTGTGTACCCCTATTGACAAAAACAATAATTTAATGGTTAAAACTTCAGTGTCATTGGTATGGGCAGAAGTTGAGCAATTCAAATTCAAATATAAATAATTCAATTTCAGTTTCTAGTGACACATATTTCTGCCCATACATTGGACTCTAAATAAGAGGAGTTAAAATTTGTTTTAAACCAACTTAAATACTTAGAGAGTAATGCTTATCTAAAAATGTTTGATATGCTTAACCATTTTGTTTTATATGATGATACCACTTTTATCGCACTATTTAAACTTCAGAGATTTATACATGGTAAATATATTATATCAATATAATTTTTTTGTTTTGTTTTTTTATGTGTGTTTTACTGTAAAACCTGTCTGCAAACTTGAATTAAATGTAATTGAATTTAATTGAAGTAATGGGCAACTCAACTGCTAAAATCTGCTTCAATACCATTTCTTTTTAAAATACTGAACTTCTTGCTCCTTATTCACTGCAATAGCATAAAGTTTGAGGTGGAACTTCCATTTTTATTTTTTATTTGAAATGAACATTTTGAGAGTTTGCTTTACACAAATTCATATTTTTTTGACACAACATGGCATGTAAAAATGTGGCTGCAACATTAATTTAACTTTGTATCTTTTCCAACAGAAGCAAAGGCACATAGTATAGCCTTTTCTTGCTTTCCAATATATTATACATAAATCGAATTTGTATTTCCATTATGACTGTGTCATTAACGGCATATTCACTCCAGCACACTGTAGGCCAGTTGCAGAACCTACTCTTCTGTAGGATCCTGAAATCAGGCGAGTCGTCTATGAGAGTTCCCTCTCTGTACCAGTCCACTTTAGGCGAGGGCGCCCCTTTCACACGGCACTCTAGCACCACCAGCTGGCCTTCCAACGCTAGGAGGTCCTGCAGGCTCTGGTGGGACAAAATAGGTTGCATGTTAAATCAATAAACCAGTTAATACTCAAATACACAGTTCAAATGAACCTATTTATTGTAGCATAGAGAGGGTGTACCTTTGTGAATACAGGGGCAGCCATGATAGGTCGCCCGTCCAACCCTTGAAGATAGCTGTGATTGGAGGTTTGACTCTGAAGAAGACAAACACAGGGAACTTGTTGAACAAAAGTACAACGTAATTGTACAAAAAATGTATTGTCAAAAACAAAAAAAGTGTAGTGGAAGGATATCTTTCAGCTATTTTACCTCAGGTTGGGCTGTTTGTGTTGGAGCCACCTGGACAGAGAGTGCAGAGGAAACCACTGAGTTCAATGGCAGTGACGTAGCTGTCTGTACTGGTTGTGGTTCGGGTGTGACAGGGACAGGTGTTGACACCTCCTGGGCTTGTGTAAGTTCTGTATCTCCTGGCAAAGTAGGAAACACCTGGACAGGTAACGGTGTTATCTCCTCCGGAGCAGGGTGCGGTGTAGATACCACAGGTGCTTCAGCAGAGAGCTCTGGGGCTGGAAGCACAGTGGCTGATGTCTGGACAGGCGGAGGAGGTGCCGGAGCTGCTTGGTTAGGTGGCTGAGAGGAAAGCTCTGGTTCTGGTTCCTCAGTGGCTGCTGCAGGTTGGGGTGACAGGGAGTCTTCCACTTCTACAGAGACTCCTGGGTTGGTTGCTGGAGGTAAAGATGGGGTTGGCGTCGTTGGTTTCCTCTGCAGCCTTTGAAAATCACAGAAAGACAGGGAGTCTCACTTAGCATTACAATTAGAACATTTCAAATACTTAAATGCAATGCAATTAAACTTTTGGAAATGGGTGTCGATAATGACAATATTCCAGGAACTCACTGGGCTACATGTTCAAAGTGCTGTTCTGCCTCAGAGTCCGAAGAGGAGGCACCTGTAAGACAGAGCAAATAAGCATACACAGTCCAGCACTAACAAGTGATTACATGACCTTGTAAAAAGGCTTCATGGTATAAAGTATAGGAATCACCTTCAATGTAGATCTCAGCAGACGTGGAGTCTGTGCCATAGAAATTGGATGCAAAGCAGGAGTAGCGTCCCGTATCTTCCTCGAACGCCTCGGCGATGATCAGAGAGTGCAGCTCACCGTTGGTGATGATCTGAATGTCAGGACTGTTCTCCAACTCCTTCCCCTCACAAAACCACCTGGAATTAACCACACATTGCAAACTGCTCAGTACTGTTCAGGGCAATTTACCAGCTCCACTGCTTCAATTTTGATTCTTGTTCTAAAATGTTTTTTTTCCCACCAATAATTCCCAGTGTTTTATAAAAGCACATTTCATTATGTGGTGTAAATCTTTTTTGTGTTACATTTGTACATGCCATTGGCTTTCCTAAATAGAATCAGACAAGGTTTAATTGATTTTCTGAATAAAATGCAGAGAAATTAGTAAAAGAGAATTATGCTAATTCATTCATTGAGCTTTTGTAGAGCTTCTGATGCATCAAATCAATGGGAACCAAAATTCAGTACCAGTTTAGTAACCTTATGACACTGTCACTATGAAGCTGGGTACATTTGCAGTTTCCTAATGGTGCTCCTGGCACCATGCCATTCAGTGGAGCTATATGTAGGCCAAGAGTTAAAAATTTTGATGAGCAAGACCTATCCCTTTCCCTGTAAAACAAGAAGCCATACTAACCTAGTTTATGGGTCGTTGCCATGCAGTGTTGATGTTATGAAGATGAGGAACACAACAGACTGGATCCAGAGTCCAGCCATTCTCTGTGAAAATTTATGGCAAGTGTATGCACTTCATTGTCAAATCTGTGTTTAGGCTAAAAGATGATATACGACTGCAACATTACAGGTTTGATTTCAGCCCACGACCTACTGTGCCATACTGTATATCACACAATGTCTCTAGCATTCTACTCTATAGTGTATATGACTATGTCTATTAATGATAAAAAAAAAGACAGATAATAGATAATATAAAAATAGATGATAAATAATGGGGGAAAAAAATCTAGCTGGCTCATTTCTTTACCTGCCATTTCTCTCACTCGTGAATAATCCAGAGACACAGGAATATTTACATCTAGTGTATGGGAGATGTTGCTTTGACTACAAAAACTATTTATTTGTTATAAAGCCATAATAGTAACCGTCCGACTGTCCCTGATCTGACTAGTGACGTGCAGCAGCCTCTATGTCTAAGTAAATGAAGTCTATTTTGAATGGATGAGGCCACGATGCTTTATTAAATACACCCAATAAACAAGCAGGAATGAGTTGATGTGCAACTCTCTGGCCAGAGTTCACCATACATCCATAAATGTCATCCAGTGCTTTCACCAAGCTCACGGATCATCAAGTTTCCAAATGAACTTGTAGACAGCTTCCCCTTATTGATATAACATGCAGTACTGTAGACTATGGTGTCTCAATAGTGTTTAGAACAGCAAGTTACACCAAAAACAAACCTAAAAGAACAAAAAAAAAACATACATCTATTCAGGCCACTTCTCTCATGTGTCAACTAGGCTGTTCTCTGAAGAGGAATTTACTCAAGCCCTGGTGTTAAAAGATTTCATCTGGTGTCTTAACTTCCAATGAAACCACTAAGCCACGCTGAAGATATGTGCCCGATACATGGATGCAATATAGGCGACGTTACTGGAATGTCCTGTCTGTGTTCTGTCTGTGGCGAGTATGTCATTTCTAATGAGTAAGGGTCTAATTTGAAAGCATGAGTAGTAGAGGAGCTGGCTGGTCCGTGAGGCAAAGACCCTGCTCACTGCACCTGTCGGGGCTATTTTCCCTCCGGAGTTCAGCAACAGAGAGGAGATTCCCCGTGGAGCCTGGGAGCTCTGGCTGGTCGACCCAATCACATACGCACAATGCTAAACATAGACTTAGAATACGTACAATGCTATTCCCTGACGCGCCAGAGACTCTAAACCACAGCAAACCGATAAATAAATATTAACCTGACAACCGTATTTGGTCTACTTCAAGTCATAGTCGCACACAGTGGCTACATAGGCAGCAAAAATAATCACAAACTTCACACCAAAGTGAATGAAAAGTGCTATACGTTAACAAAATACATTGAAAAGAGCCAGGCTTGGACACAGTGTTAAGAAACATCATCATCATCTTATTGAAGTACAAACCAACTAAACAGGACACAAGTCTCATGAGTTGTACAGAGAGACTGAGAACACTGAGAAGCCATATCAAAAAATATCCACCCAGCAATGACGGTATAAAATGTCTTACCAAATTCTACTGCATGTTCATGTTTCTGTCAACAGCTCAGTCAGTTCCATTATCAGACGCAACTACAGCACTCAGTGCCAGTCCATTCTAAAAATGGCCGAGAGCTACATTCTCCCCGGACAAGAATATGTTCGTGGCTCAACAATGTTCAGTAGGACCAACAAGTCCATGCCCCCTATAGTCTCACCCCACAACGTCAGTTCAATTATTGTCCTGGAAGGGAAATTTGGTGTGCAGCCATGGTTTAATAAATACATTACAAAGCCAGCTCATAATATACCGCAAGAGTTAGTTGGTAAGGTTTGTCTGATTAAGTTTCAAAGGGGTCATTCATTCTGCTTTATCCCAAACTAAGATGCAAAGGTAACTGAATGCATCGTCTGCTGTAAATTCTTATAATTTCACACATTTTGACTGTAGATAGTCAATGATGAGGATGGCAACCTAAGCGCTGATAAGATCCTATTGGTATTCTTGTTATGTATGATAGAGACATAGACAGATACTGTGATGATCAAATGTTCCAGACATAACCTCTAACACTGATGAAAACACACACACACACACACACACACACACACACCATTCAGTGTCAGCTGTTGGCTATCGTCACTTGTCACCTCTGTCTTGATCTCTCAGGGGGAAAAAAAACGCATCATTCATCTTAACTTACACCTCTCAAAGCACTTTGTCATCATTGAGTATGACTTGAGCCCTACAGACTCGATTCGACCAAAATCAGAAGTGGATATTTTCTGTCAGGGAACATTAGCAACATTAAAATCACAATACCATCCTCTGTCCTGACAGCTTACCCTCATCCCTTGTCCTTGTATCATATTCCCTCAACAAGCAGGTAATCCAAATTGAGCCAGATCCTTCAATCCACTACAAAACCTCCGGTCGGATGATGACTGACCACACTATCTCGCAGCACGCTGGACTTCCAGCCTGTTCAAGAGTTAGATTTCCAATGAGACAAATTTAGAATAACTTTGAAAGAGACTGGAAGTGAAAAGACTCCTATGGACTGAGCGCTGAGCTAAAACCAGCTAGCTACAGTGCTTAGCAACAATCAGGCTGGAAATCGACCCATCAATGTTTTGTACACGCCAAAAAGGAATTGCCAATGTTAAAACAGTCAGGTTGACCGTTTGGGTTTGCCTTACCGGACTTCAGGCACAGGGAGTCCTCTTACAATGCAGTCCAACTGGACCTTGCTGCCCTCCGGGACCTCCCTACTTTTCAGTTTCTGGATGAAACTAGGAGGCTCGCAGACAGGATCCGCTGGGTAGGGAGTCTCTGTCAGAGCAGAGCTTTCAGCCTCCTCCACCTCCTGGGAGGCAGGGTCATACTGCTGCTCCTCAGTAATCCTGCAGTCCTCAAACTCCTCATGCCCGGTCCCTGAGTCCAGCTGCACTTCCGGCTGGTAGCCAACAGCCGGGCTGGACCGCTCCGTCTCCGACTCCATGGGCAGGACGGGTCGCTCCCTCTCTTCTGGGCCGAGGGGATAAACTGTCCCATCGTTTTGGCTCTTGTTCTGGCTCCTACTCCTGTGTGCTTTGCATGTTCTCGGCCGTACCCTTTTGGAGCTGTTGGCCTTGAAGAGGGAGGAGAGCTCCTCGATGAAGTCCGCTGCCTTGTTGAGGAACTCCTTTTTGGACTGGGTCTCTACACCGTACGGGGCGTGCCTCCCTGACTTGTTGAAGTCATTGAAACCCTCACTGGAGGGTCTGTTGTTCTTTGTCATGTTGTCCTGCTGCGTGGAGGCTTTGTGCGTCTTTCTGTCCGCTGAGAATGTTGTGTGTGTTGGTGGCAGTTCTTTGATTTCAGGGGCCGACTGGGTGCAGGACGTGGTGGAGGGGACCGCAAAGGGGGAAGCAAAAGGAGTAGCAGATGGGGTGGCGGAGGAAGCAGAGGGGGGTGCAGAGGGGGCCGCAGAGAGGGTGGCTGAGGGTGCGACTGGGGCCTTGACCTCTGTCCTCTCCTCACGGGGCTCGTGTCCGATGGCCTGGCGGGCCAGGTTGACACTCTTATCCAGCTCCTCTTGGCTGAGGAAGGCCGACAGGTCGGGTAATTGGGGCTCATCGTGGCCCACAGAGTCCTCAGCCTTGCCTTTGAGAGGCCCGTAGACCAGGCGGCGCGAGGAGGAAGAGTCGGAGCGGCTCATCTCACTGTGGCGCTGCTGGGCTCTGGCCTCTGCCAGGTAGCTCTCTCTTAACAGCTGAGACAGCGATGGTGGCTGGTCAATGTTCTCTTGCATGCTGTGGAAATAATGACAAAGAATTGATTCATTCAATTATATTCAAATATTTGTAAAGGAAAATACCCATTCTTTAATCATTCCTCAATTCCATAATCATTTAAAGACTTATTAGACATGTCAGTCATTTGAGCATATGAGCGTAACACAGAGGCCAATAAAATAAATGAAAAGCAAAGATCTTTTGGGTTTATTTCCAAAACAGTGTTTTCTTCCCTGTATATATTGCATTACTGATTAATCAAACATTGCCTTAAACATGGTGTTGACTCAGTAATGCACAGTCAGTTACAAGTCTATGTCCACACTGATTTCAGAAATAAATACACACCAACATGCACTCAGTATACAGCACACAATAATGTCATACATTAAAGTTAAAAGAAGTTAAATATTACTTTTGACACAAAGGTATAACGTTGAATAATGATGATGACTGCAGTTAAAAGCAGGAAATATAAGTTAAAAATAGCTTTGCATTTTAGCCTAATTTCAACTCTGTGGTAGCCTCAACAGGATATCAGGTTCATGCCCCGACACTGGATCTCAAGCTTTACTCTTTCCTGTCCGTCTCAGACGAATACTTCCATCAAGCTCAGTCTTTGCACAACTTTTTGACACTAGCCGGAGCAGTTATTGAATACAGACATGAGATAGGGTACACATATGCTACTGACACTCAAATCAGCGCAATTAAGAGAGGCAGCGATGCCCTTCCAACAGACCTGTAGCTGCAGCTGTTGTGTACATTAATCCTTTGCAAACAGCCTCCAAGCCCACCAAGTCATATCTAATAATAGCAAGGGGTCAGTTTACATGAAGAAAATCAAGAAAATAGCAGACCCCCACATCATCTGTGGCCTTGTTAACATGATATTGATAACCACAACAATCATAAATCCAAT
Organism: Centroberyx affinis; assembly: GCF_046629955.1. Classification (NCBI taxonomy): domain Eukaryota; kingdom Metazoa; phylum Chordata; class Actinopteri; order Beryciformes; family Berycidae; genus Centroberyx; species Centroberyx affinis. The sequence goes on along the minus strand of NW_027282512.1, from coordinate 50,234 downwards.
TACACAGACAGAAATCATTAAGGACCATAAATGAGCAGTGCGCTCACTGAGATAACGCTGCGTCACAGCCCACACAGATGAACAGGCCCCGGCTAAACACAGCACTACACATCCAGGCAGGTTCAGTTAATTCAATTAAACAGGAGCATAACATCACTTTCATCCTAAATTAGAGGCTCATGCTTGCCTGTGGGTCAATGTCAGAGACTTTTCTGAGGCTATACACAGCATATGTGGTTGATGCCAAATGGCAGTCAACAGGACACTATGAACAACAAGTAAAATGGGGGGGGAGGTGTGTTTTACCTTCAGGAAAAAACCCAGCTGGCCCCGTGTAGGACTGGCAAATCCTCAGAGTGCACCTGTGCTCAAAGAGGGAGATTCCGGTCTTCCCGTTGCCACCACCTGGGAAAATCTTGGACACAGGCAGCTGCCCAGCCTTCCCGGTTCGAGTTAACCTTGGAGTTTACAGGGAAAAATATGGAGGCGAGTAGCTAGGGTAACCTGTCAGCAGTAAAAGTAGCAACATTTGTCAGTGCAGTAGTTGCAGGTTATTTTGGGGAGGCCTGGCCCATGTGTCTGGGTGGTGTCCCTGCTCATTGGCCAGGGGGGGCGTGCTGTAAAGGGATTCCTCCTCCAGTGGCCCGTCACAGACCTCCACTCTACAGAATTAGAAGCCCCTTGTTGAGCCTCTTACACACTAATGTTAACACAGCAGATTATCAGCTGTGATCAATTTCAAGGCAATATGTTCTGTGAGCTACACTGCAAAAAAAGTCCATCTTAAGAGTTTTTGTCTCATTCAGTCTTAAAATTGTTTTCCTTAAAACAAGTGAAAAATCAGCCAATGAGGTTAGATCATTTAACTTCTTTCCAATGCAAATCAACTTGTTTCAAGAATTTTCTTGAATCAAGTTTTATTTTCTTGATGCTCGAGATGCTATTGCTAGTGACTGAAATTGCATTTGAAACAAGTGGAATTATCTCACCCCACAGTTTTAAGATGGATATTTTTTGCTATTAGGTAAGATATTATAAATCTGAATGTGTAATATTGTGTGTACAATATTCTACATCTATACTAGTATTTTCCTTTTATTCCACTATATCAGATTCATATGATGATCCCTTATTTAAGGGAACCACATTTCTTAACACCAGTCTTTATGAGCCTCAGTGGGAAAAAAAAAAACATTTATCGCCCAATGATACATAATTAATGAAATTAGTTTATTTGAAACAGCCTGTACATAAGACGATGAGAGAACCATTTCCAACACCCACAGAGGGAAAGACAAATGACAAAGTGAGCCTGAGCATCTAATTACACTTAAAACAGTGTAAGACCTTGTATCAAATACTTCTATTCAAGTTAGACATTTAACAAAAATGGATCTGTGACAGTAGCTAGTGTATACTGATCACCATGCAAAGACAACAACTATTTACATAATTTATAAGGGCATACATGTTAGGTGTATTTGATATGGAAGTATGCCAGACCTGGGTCAAATAGTATTTGCATATAGTTATAGGTTCTGTTTTAACGTTCATGGAGTAACGGGATTGGCTGGTTTTACAGTATCAGGACAATTCAGGTACGTTGTCAAACACAGAAAGATATATTTTCAAATACTTTTCTGTCAGAACTTTCTGGTGCTCAGTGTAACGTTCCATCCTACACCCAGGGCTACAATAAACCACAAACAATATCTGAAATTACTATTTGACTCAAGCCTGGTGGACAAACGGGTGAACCAAAGCTCAAAAATTTAACTGGCTCAGTGACTTGGTACAATAACCGGTACAGCAGCAACACAACACCGTCAGTTGGAATCCCAATGCATAATAAAACGGGGGAAAAAAGCACTGCAAATCCTCTTTGGCATGCCTGGAGAATACAATCTGGTTTACCCACATACTGAAGGCAACATGTTGAAGAAAACAAGAGAATCAAAGTTGAAGTCAGTGACTCTTAGTTCCTCTGTTCATCCATTCATGCATAAGCTTGAATAATTACCCTTATTCTGTAAGCCTATTACTTCCATGATGTGTTGATGCCGTTTGTGTTGAATGAAACCACTGGCTTATGCAGACAATGAGTGAAACGTAGGGACCTGCACTATTAACACATGGACAGTCTTACTAGCAGCAGTGGGATGATTAGCCCAGTTTATCAAAACTACACAGAACAGTCCCATGTTAAAAGTTAGGAATGAAATATCCATTATCAAGCTATCACTCTTTATGATATCTGGTCAAAAACAAACACTCGAAAGGCACTCGTCAAATGAGGAAAACATGAATAGATCCCTCTGAGCACATACAGTAGCTTCTAGCAAATAATGACGGTGGATGTATCATAATCAAGGAGGGAAGCACCATATTGAAATCACTGTGCTTTTCAGAGCTCTGTGGTTTAAGCAGGAATATCCCATTTCTGCTCAACAACTCCACATTGTATAATCTTTGTTGTTCACAGTGTGTTGTGACCTCGACTTCAGACAGATGGGACCGACACATTGTTAGCATTGTACCTAGTGCAATGAGCCAGTTTCTGATAAAGATGTAGGAGGCACAGTGATAGTTTTGCGACGTTATCTGGCGATGCTGGACCTCGCGATCAGGAGTCATCGCTGGTCCGCTTGCGAGACTGGTCCCCTCTGGAAAACACAGGGACAGTCCATCAGTGACTTCAAGTAAAATGCATATCCAGAGCTTTGTTGAAATGCAATCATATGCATTAAGACTGTTTCTCTCATACACTGCCCCGGCTCCTGCTCGGCGCTGACATATGTGGAAATTGAGCCGTTCTGATCTTGCATTACTAATCTGAGCTGCTCCATCCGCAGCTGTGAAACATAAACTAGCAACCTATGGCTGTAGCTGGTAGCCATCTGAGAACGAGAGCCTCAGAAAACTCACCGTGAGAAGCCATTCATTGAGAGCTCCATCTGTAGTTTCTGGTCATGAGCGGCGTAGTCAGACAGCTGAGACTCCACAGCAGGGGGGTTGATTTGGGGAATAAATCCAGAGAAGAGGTCTGGGGCTAACTGGGCCCACGCTGAAAGAGGAAACCAACAGCCTTTTCTTAACAATGAATTAGATTAACATGCGTAGTGCATTTTGTTTGGTGTCGTGAAGGCAACTAGGTGTAGTAGCAGCAGTAGAAAGCACTCACATGACATAATCACAGCAAAAGGCATAATAATAGCAGCAGAACAGGTAAGAAGATATGGCTTACCTGGCCGGAGACTATAGAGGCCTTTCACCACATTGGCCATGGTTGATGGTTGGACTTGAAAAGGCATGGAATGGGCTTTGATAAGAAGAGCTGGAAAAGACAAATAAGTGTTATAGGTGTCATACTGCCAAAGACTATAGCGAGTTCCCTTCCCCGTCTTGAACCACAAGCAGCAGCGCTACACATTGAGACAAAATTGCACCTTTGATTTGGGCAAAGGATGGAATTTCTACCAGAGGAGTGAGGTTAGGTGACTGTTACATGTTCACAATTAACAAGGTCAGAGGAGTAGTTTTAGACATCATGAACATTAATAATTCTAAACATGACAGCTAAACAAGCCAAGAAGGTGAAGCACTATACTCACGCATCAGTGTGCTCACGTGTTTTTCTGCGACATGATCAGCAAACAACTTCATCAGATCCTCTCTTAGGTCTCTGTTAAGCTTTGTCTCGATGTAGAACTTGTTCTGAAAACATTAAATGCGAAAAAAAGATGGAGTGTGAGAGATACCCAAGCACATGAGGGTGATACTCAAGCACATGCTTGGGTATGGTGGTGATATCCACCATGTTGTAAATGTCATTGGCAGGGTCTTGGTTCCATGTGGACTATTTGTAAACAGAAACTGAACAAAATACTTATCAAGAAGATGCATACCATGTACATAAATACAGGAACTATACATTGAAGAGAAGCTGTGTATTGGGTCAGCGCAAGGTTGAAGTTCTCAATGAAGTTCTCAGGTGGGCTGGTCTGGAGAGAAAAAAATAAAGGCATTAGTCAATGTATTAGTGTATTTGGCACAATGTATATATTCATTTCCTGATTTTGTATTTGCTGGTGCCAGCGCTTCCTTACTTGTAGATGGGAGGAGACCTGTTGCAGATGAGTTGTTATTTTCAATATCAAATCGTTGTAGAGCAGCTCTGAGTGTTGCTGACAAACACACTTGTAGATGTAACTAGGGTAAACAAAGTAAATGAGAAGCTCAGACCAGTCACATCACATAGAGAAACCCATTGCTTAATGCTAAAAGATGAATACCAATGATTATCAGTGATACACAAGGCAACTCTGACTGGCAACCTTGGTACCCCAAGAGTTGGCTCAACGCTTTAATCACATAGAAAAAGGTTTTAAATTTGTGTCTGTGTTGCCTGTTTTGGCAATTTTGCCCATCTAAATGGCCCGAATAATGCCCTGGTAACATCACAGGGAGCTCTTTAACCGCCCTTCACCTGGACTGTCTTACCCGTATATCTGTGCATAAGAAATGGAGATGTGGTCCGTGGGCTTCTGAATGAGCAGGAGATCAATTGCGTTCTCCAGGTTTGGCCAGTGATTTTTCCGGTAGTCTTCTACAGCCATTGCATTCAAAACTAAAGAAAGAGGAGAGGAATCATCTCGTTATACTAAGCACTTGATACTTAACAAAGCCAGAACAAGGCCTGTGGTTTCCAGCCATCGGCCTGACAGACCATGAGTCTTGGTTTCTTGCCAAGAGCAGGAGAAGCATCAATCTGTACACAGTAACGTTAATGCTATCAGAGCAGGCCAGCGAGTACTACACACACAGCTGAGGGGCTACAGGAGTTAGCCGGACAGGCTAACGGCTGAACTGCTGACCACTTAGCTGCTTCGAGGAAACTTACGAAACTTTGAAGCGGAGTTGAGGGTGAATTTCCCCCCAACCGAGGCTGACGGTGTCGAGCTGTCAGTCTCGCTGACTTCGCTGCTCTCACTGCTCGAGTCTGAGTCCGTGAACTTTGACCCGCCGGACCGCAGCTTTCCCCGACCACCCGGTTCTCCTCCCGGCACCGGCGAGCAGAGCAGAGGCTGGGGAACCGTCGTTACATCTGACAGTTGGCTTCTCAGATACGTGTGGACGTTGCCGCTGCTCGCACAATAGTTGTGATTGTGGTCGTCGTTTATGTCAAAACTGCCTTCTTCCATACCCGCCATGCTCAGAAGCGTTCGTGTGTCCAGAAGCCTAGCGTTACTAGATACTCATTTCACATTAGAATTCAGGCTAAAAAGAGAAACTGTCAAGCGTCTTCGGTGGTGTCCATCTCGGTTTGCTGTTGTGGGTAGCTGAAATTTTACGACACGTCGCATCGTCGGACTGCTGAGGAAACAGGGCGATGTAGTTCCAAGAAGACCCCAAGCTTCATCAAGGTAGCTGAAATCATATTCCAGTCTGGAAACCCTTGTCCGCTAGAACTGTATTGAAGCAGAATATCAATGAGCAGTCAGTTGGCAGAATAGATAGATAGATAGATAGCTAATGCAGACAGCAGCTAATTTATGTAGGAACCTTTATGAATAGTTTACGGACAACAGACACCATACTACGCATGCGCAAAAGTCGACCGCCTGCTGAACAATGATTTTTCACAAATATGAAGACATGTTTGGGTCTTGGTCTCACAACGCTCTCGGTGCTAATCCTCTTGTTGAATCCATAAATGTCGCACTCTATTGCTGTGTAAAACTAACTTTCCACAGAATAAAACGTAATAGACCAAATGTGACCCTCAACCAAGAACAAAGAGCAGTAGTGTACCTACTGGGAAGACGGAGGTAGGTGGAAAACCTCTCACTTTGCTTATACACTCTCTGGTAGTTCATGCGGCAGGATCAACTCATAGGCACCAGGGGGCGCACTATTCAGGTCTGCATTGAAACCAATTCATCATTGAACTGATGCACATTGATTTGAACACACAGCGGCTGCATATTAAATAATGGAAATGCATGAACAGTGTTTAAAGAGGCTTTTTTACTTATAATAAACCCCACTGGAAATAATGAACAACTCCAATAATGTAAAAATTCCTTATTCCCTTAAACCGTAAACAAAACATTACGTTTAAATAAAATGGCATGTGAATTATGTTGGTGTAGACATGTATCCAACACAAATTGGCTAAAATATTGTCTACCTACCAACAATACAGAATTTTTACAGGCAGCAGACTCCTATGTATAATGAATGGAAATGGTCTACCTTTCTGCTTTATGAAAAGTGACATGGGCAACAAAACCGGTTTTGTAAGGAAAAAAAAGTGCCATTTCTTCAATGTCAACTCATTGAATATAGTCCTAAGGCTTAATATAACAACGTTGTATAACTTTACAGATAAAAACTATCATCTACTCTGCTGAGTATGTCTCACGTTAGAGTATAAAAATAAGAGGCTTGACCATAAAAAGTAGCTGCCACATGTCAGAAGGAAAACCTTGTCAATAGATATATTTTTCCAAGATTTAAATGACAGGTGAAACACACAAAGCTTATGACAACTTAGAGGGTTGGTGAAGTGTTCTTTGGTCTAAATCGAAGCGTACTGTTCCTTTTTCAGTATTTACCCTCATGGAAGGGCAGAGCTGAAGTGTTTGTATTGCAGGGTAGAAAATGCGTTCAAGTAAACCATCTGAAGATCATTCATGTCTGTGTCTGAAACTCATAGTACCCACTATTTAATAGGCAGTAGGCTTACAATATTAACATGAACCAATTGTAAAACACATCATGAGACCACAGATGATGTCACATTATGGATTGAGATTGACCTTTGCACTCTGGTTGCTTGTAATGATTGCAATCTAGGAATTAAAGCTTATTCTACCTGTTGCACTCACTGTAAGCAGCTCTGGATGAGAGCGTCTGATAAATTTCTAAGAATGTAAATGCAAAATGAGATGAACAGGTTGAAAGAAATACAGAAAAAACAAAACTACTGCATCCTAGTAAGCAGTATACAGTATGAGCTTTCAGACACAATGCATGTGACCAAACTGGGCACAGAAACACAAAACGAGGAAAAAAAAAAAAAAAGAATGAACTTGCTGCATATTCACACAAAGTTGTCACTCAATCTCAACTTTATGAAAATTAATAGTAAGGTCGATGAGTCAAAAATATGAAACATATATAAAAAAAAGACAATTAGTGCTTTGCCGTCTGGGTAGTTTACATTTAAAGGTGTGTGGTGCTCTGAATGTCTTCAGAAGTACTGTCTGTCTGCGCGCTTGACGCGGCCTCGCCGGCTAGCGTGTGTGGTATCGTGTCTCTGGCGAGAGCGCTCGCCTCGTCTGGCTCACTGTCCTCTTCCATCCCGTCTGCGCTGCACTCCGACTCCTCGCTCTCGCTCCCGCAGGAGCTCGACGTCTCGTCTTCGGAGTCGGAGTAAACTTCGGCCCCGTGGAAGATGTAGTGATTTGGTGCTTGAAATAGGTACTGGCATGCTGGGGGAAGACAAATACAGTCAATTTAGAGCGTGCATTCAATGCTTGATAGGTATATGAAAGCTGACAGGATACGTCATTGTATATTAGGGTGCTGTTCAATCTCCTCACAGTGCATTTCCAATTATTGGAATCAGCATGCATTCAAATGCTGTTAAAGAACTTAATCTTGTTGAAAGTTTTACTGCATCTGTGTTTTAACATAGTGCTTAGGGTAACAGATTTTTCTAATATCTCTCATCTGTAAATCCATAAAAAAAATCTGTTTATTACAGTAAATAGCAGGTTAAAAGACAGATGCCATCCACTCATTAAAGCTTTCCTCAACAAGATCAATGTTCCCACAGTCTAAAGCTTACTCTCAAGGCGTTTGCTGATTGGACTTCTGTTGATTCGACTCATCCAGCATCGTCTACGAAGTTCAAGGTTGGAGGTGTGGCTCTTGACGTCTGCGGCCTCTTCTCTCGCCGTTTCCTCTGTCGGCGACTCTGAAGACTCGGCCGTCTCTTCACTGGGAGGCTGAGGCTGCGGACAAAGCTCCGGCGGTGCGTCATTATCACTGGGAGTCTCTGTGACATTCTGACTTTCCGTCTCCTCCGAAGGCTCGACCGCAGAGTCTGTATTGTGTTGCTTCTGCTCCTCCTGCGCCGCGCCACCGGAAGCAGACAAGGCCTCGCACGGCGGCTGTTCTGTGGGAGTCGGTAACCGCGGGGGCTTCTCTGTGATCTCATTGAGTCTTAAAGTGTTGTAGCAGAGCTGCTCAAAGTCCCCGGCCAACCGGTGACAGAGCTCATTGACAATGACGTCACAGTCCCCAAGCAGCTCCACGTCAAAGTTGAGGTGAGGCAGCTGCTCCCTGTTGATCAGGACCTGAGGCACTTCATGAGGAATGGAGTCTGGATGAGAAACAGAAAAGAGGACAGCCGTTACATATGTTTAGATTTACTGCAAGCCTAATAAATAAAGCATTGGTTATTACATGCATCTTCCAACAACAAAAAAGAATCCATTAATCCACACAGAACATACTTGGGATGAGAGCAACTGGTCGGACTTTAAGTGAAGAGCCGATGACTATCAAGAGGTCGACCTCGTCCTTATCCTGCTTCATGGCTCTGTGGAACATTTCTGGAAGATTCTCTCCAAAGAAGACAATATCGGGCTTCATGATTGCCAAGGGGATATCTGGACACCGCGGACAGCGAGGGACAACCTGCAGGAGGAATTCATTTTTTTACCATTATAGGAATTAATTCTGCTTAAGAGCACAGTGGATTGGAGACAGTTGCCTGTTTGCATAAGTTCATTTCAGCCATGCATGAAAATGTATGTCCCACATATGATGTACTATGATGGCAGAACATAAAAATTGCATATGAGTGACAATACAGCACCAGAGAACACAATTTAGGGGCCTTCTGAAACACCTTTTATCTTTAAGCTGCTGCTTGCAGCTTCTTGTGATTTCGAAGTTGTAGTAGTCAATATTGCAATTTTGATTGTTTTTCAATTAAATGTGCAATCCTGCATAATTTTATAATGAATTCTTCATCACATACCTGGTTAAAAATGTCTTCCCTTACAGCCTCACAATCCACTTTGTGTTTACAGACGAGACAGGATGCGGTTGCAAACGACCCTGAAACAACAGAGGTTATTAGTGATCAATCCATGTTACTCTAGGAGTATTATAAAAAGTAAACAAGCCCCATCTTTTAGATAAATAACTTACCATGACACTGGATAATCCTCTGAACTCCAGCCACTTGTTCTAATGTATCAATGTTCTGTGTGTAATTGCGCAGCAGCTTCCCCTGTTTATCCAGCATAGATATAAATTTGTGACAGGGCGAAGGCTGGAACTGACCAGGGTAGATCTCCTGCAATAAAGAAGATGCATTCAAAACACCCATTTGTAAACAAATTGTAACACTACATATCATGAAGAAAATCAAAAGACACATGATGTACCTTTTCTGATTTTGACCAACTTAAATGTTAAATAAAGAGAATTAAGTTCAAGTAAGACCTTTCAGTAACAAAACAAGCACATACAATCAACAAACCTTAGCAAACTTGAAGAAGGGTCTTGGGTCTCTTCTAAAGTATTCAATATCAAACATAGCTTGGGGGTCTGGAAGATCAGGAAAATCTACAGCAAGCCTTGCATAAATACCGTCTCTGGAGCGAAAGTCTGGTATTCCACATGAAACCGACACCTGGAAAAAGAGCGCAAACATTCAGTCAAAAGCGAAACTCCCACATCAGCACTGTAACACAAGAGCATGATGCCACAGTGGATACGTACCCCAGCACCAGTCAGGACAAGGATCTTTTTACTTTCGTGGAGTAGCCTGACCACATCCTCCAAGGTGTTAATGTCCTTGCGCTTCTTTCTTTTTGGTGGTTCTGAGATGTTGATGATGATCTGCCACAAAGTCATGTCGTCTAAGTCCGGTGGGAGCACGGTCTCAGGAAGCAAGTCTTTCAGAATGGTCCTTGGATCAGTCTCTCTTATGTGTTGTTGGATGAAACTGTAGGAACCTAGTCAAGGACACATTTCACTGTCATTTGTACTCAAAGATGACTGTGGTGTGCCACTGGTGCAACCCAAACTGTGTTTAAACTAATTCCAAGCATCTAAACAGTTCCCCAACAGATGATATCAGAGGCCTTTTGCCAATTGCAGCTTAAATTCAGTGGGATACCTATTTGCGGTTGAGGTGTCCAGTCACTGGAACTCGCATGCGAGGATCTGTCGTCGTCCTCATTGATGTGGTCCGGGGTGACAGCTAGACCATTGGAGGGAAGGTCGTCATGTCCAAGAAAATCTGAGTAGAGAGAAGTTTGAACAATGATTAAATGCCGACACCTGGCAATGTCATCATTGTAACGACAGGAGCAAAGATGTGGCGGATAACTCTCACTTAATTGCTACCAGTTAAACAGTGCACGTGAGCACCAGTTAAGACCAATATGCATGACGACCTCAGGCGTGGTAGTGGGGCAAAATGTAAACTGGCTAGCAAACGCTAAGTTGTTACCCCAGCTTAGTGCAGTGAGGGAATAAAACCCCGAGGTATGAGTCACAGAAAGTTTAAGTGGAGCAAAGTTAGACTTGCTACTCTGTTAAGTGTGTCACTCTCAACCCTCAGACATTTGTACTGTGTTCAACATTAGCTAACTTATCTTTAGGCTGCTAGTTTAGCTAGCTCGCCGGCAAGTTGGAAAAACAATCACTAACGTTACGTACTATCAGCCACACAAACACGAGATGCCCTGTTAAATCCCCAGCTCTTTTCATACCTGCAGCCTGGCCAATTGTCCCAAGTACAGTGTTGTCGTCTAGTTTCACGACTGTTTTGTGCGGCTCCGACACCAGCAGTCCCAGTCCATTGTCTCCGCCTAGTGTTGCTGGGGCCTGCTCTACCGCCATCACCGGCTCAACCTCCTTCTCCGCTGGCTGCGCAGAATTCGCCGCTGCCTGCCAGCTCTCAGCGGCCTCCGATACGCCTGAGAATTGATCCGCCTCGGTGACTTTGACTCCATAGTTTGTCACCGTACTGATTTTCGACTTTTTCGCAGCAGGTTCGTCCATATCGGAGGCGCTTGAACAGGCCGTGCCGAGACTGTTCTCTCCGTCCGCCATCTTCAGCCCGTAGAGCCGCTGAGCGCTGTGTGCTGAACAGATTCTTCCTCAGACAGCTGGCTGATTTGCATGACGCACGTGACTCGCTCTCCGCCAGTAGTTACGGCTCGAGCGTCACTTCCTTACGTCGATGACGTCAAACCATAACAACATATTGCTGCCTTCATGTGCTGTCGGAAAAATTGAAGTAAGAGTTAAACGCACACGAGCGACCCAACAAAGCTGTAAGTAAAACTGAGAAGTCGGAGTTTTCTTTTCTATGGTACCAGATGTGACATTTGGGGGTCGGAAAGTGCGACACCGGTGTAAACAATTAATGGTAAAAGTGATGTGTTATACAACAACCTTTGGGGAAAAATGAATTAAAACATCAATTACATGTCTGTTGTACATTTCCCCCTTTTACTTTTGCCATTGTAGCACAACGTAGCTATGTTCAGCTTGATTTCTACAACAAAAAACACCCAAACATCTACTGTTATTACAAGTTCCATTATTTCTAACCACTTGAATGTGCGACATGTCGAAGCTGGCAGCTTCATAGGAGCACTTGAATACAGCATATATCATGTGGTGAAAAATGACTCATAAATTTCCAGGAGTCGGGAGACGAACACGAGAATTTCAAACCTGTGATGATGCATAATTGGATGTGTACTTATTGCCCCCTCCCTCGAATAATGACCAAATCACAAACACAGAAGTAAGACAGCACGCAGCTGACAAAATACCAGTTGATTTTCAGAATATCCAGTGAGTGAGTCACAGCAGCAGCGAGGGGGAGCCCAGCAGCAAGCTGTACATACAGCTGTGATCCCAAGGCAGCAGACAGCAGCACAAGAAATATTACCCACTTGCCTCTCAGACTTGGATGTTTTATGGAGGGTGTATTGAATCGCGAACCAGAGGATTTGGAGGATTACTATGGGTTATTAGGATGTGATGAATTATCGTCGGTAAGTTCTGGCACACTGAGATATTTAAACAGGCTCAGCCTATTTGCTGGGTGGTATGGCTGTCTTAATTTTACACCTGAAAATCATACTGGTTTAAGGGTTGAGAGGTGGAAGAAAACATAAAATGCGGGTATACACACAGACGCGTCGTCAGCAGTCTGTAAAGTGTGAAATCTAAAGGGCTCGTGGATTATGCATCGCTCCAGAGATTAGTCTGAACCCAGAGACCTGTTGATGTTTCACCAAAAGATGTCAATGGGACCAGCAGTGCTGTCTGTTTACTGTCTACATGCGTAGACATACATGCATGTGTTGTTTTACATTTGCACTCGTCACAGTAAATTGACCTGCATGTATGTCCAGATTAATAGTATATACTGAACACGTCGGTTAATAAAGTAACACAACAGGACAAGTCCCTAAACAAGTTAGCTTGTTAGTGGGAATTGGATATTCCGTGTATCTTTCAGAATGTAACGATTAAATAACATCGGTAAATCAGAAGATGTCAAAAATGAGAATGACTTTGGTAAGAGAAGGAATAGCAAAAGTGACCTCTATGTCACACAAGAAGCCCTTTGAGACATGCTTGATAAAGAGCTATATAAATAAACATGACTAGAAACAAGCTATTGGGTTTTTTTTTAAGGTGTCATAATCCACTAAACACTATGGTTGTAAAGAATAAAACATTTCTAACAATTATGGAATGTGAAATGTTCAAAAAGTAATTCCTGTAAATTCAAGGCAGGATGTAAAATTGGGAATGCATTTGGTTTGTGACCTAAGTCACATGGAAGGGTGCTGTTGAAGTGTGAATGTGTTGTAACACATTGAACAATATCATCTCAAAAACAGAAAGAAAAAGTAATAATGAAAAGTTCAGAATGAAAGGATTAGCTTTCATTCTGAAAACGAAAGTCTGTAAATTGGCCTTAAAAAGTCTTAAATTTGGCTTTCTGAAATCTTTTTTCTGGCAGACTGAACAGATTGTCAACGAGTACAAGGTCCGAGCCTTGGCATGTCACCCAGACAAACACCCAGACAACCCAAGAGCAGGTAAATGTGTGGACCATTGCTGTGACAAATATGATTTTATTTCTATATATTTTTGAAGACAATTTCAAGTGCTGCCACCTTTGAGAAGTCATATTTTGTAGAAGTAGAACAGTTTTTTTTATAGCCAGGGATGATGATCACTTATTGGATGTCATGATTTGCCCACTTTTTTATTTTTTATTACCATTTTTAGTCATTTACCATGGCACCCCTCCACTTTTCTTACTTATCCCAGAAATAGCCTATTCCCCTCTCTGATTTGCCTCCATAATGACTTCAAAGCAAATTATGTTAATGATAAGATGCTTATTGCTGCATACAAAGAGGAGGCTGTTATTCCTCATTCTGTAATCATGTTATTATGCCTTGCTCCAGGTCATATCGTGATCTTTTTCTTCTTTTTTGATGTCTGTAAAAAATCTAGTGGAAGATTTTCAAAAGCTGCAGGAAGCCAAAGAGGTTTTATGCAATGAGAGCAAAAGAAAAAACTACGACCTTTGGAGAAGAAGTGGGGTTACTATTCCGTTCCATGACTGGCAGGCCTTGAACGACTCTGTAAAGACAGTATGTAACTACATAACTTTGATTTCAGTTGAATCTGTACGACAAGAGAGACTTGTAATATATTTAGTGATCTGTTTTCAGTCAATGCACTGGGCTGTGAGAAGTAAGAAGGAACCAATGTTGGAGGGAGCAAAAGCAGAAATCCCAGTCACTTCTCAAGCAGAAGAGCTTCATTTTGGGCAGGAAGCACCGGAGATCCCTTCATATGAAGCCGTGCCATCCTCAAGTGAGTATAGTTTAAAATGTCCTGAAAGTATGGAAAATGTTCAATCCAAATACACATATAACCAAGTTCCAGACCCACTACCATTTCACATGTTGTTACATATTTGTTGTTTGGGAGAATAATCATCAGCTACAGTTGACAGTCATATCGGCAGAAAGTGAGGTCTACATGGAATTTTGAAAAGGCAAATGTGACTGCTGAATAACATAACTTGTTGAAATAATAAAATAAAATAATAAAATAGTAAAAGGACCCTCTAATAGGCTGAAAATGTGATCAACGTGATAAACATCAAATTATTACATTAACTGGTGATTATGCCTTCAAAAAGGTGTGAGATATTTCCAACTGATGATGCAATAACAATATTGACTTATTCTTATTAGTTATTACATTTTAGTCACACATTTACATATTAGTCAATATTACATAATCAGTTAATATCTTACATCCCTTCCTTATGAAGAATCATCTGTTAATGTAATAATGTGATGTCATAACATTATTGAGGAATGTATGACATCAACAGGTTTGATCACATTTTCAACCCATTTAGAAGGTTGTTTTACTACATTTTAACAAGATATTACATTATATTACATCCAGCAGTTATTATCAGAAGTGTCAGTTGTCTAGATGTTTTTAACACAGTAGGAGACCTCATGTAATAAACTGACTTTTCCCATCATTGTTGTCTAGGTGATTACTGCCATCGGCGTTTCCGCTGGGCTGCTGACTCACCATCTGGTCTACTGCGGAAGTTCAGAAATTATGAAATCTGAACCTAACAACAATTTCATTTTGTTAAAATGTTGGTGTTGTCTGTCTTCTTGTCATCACATATTCAATTGTGAAGTCAAAGTTTTGTGAACATGGTCTAGCTGTTACTCAATTGACTTTTTCATAATTTCAAAGTGGGAATAGTAAGCTAAATTTGGCTATCAACTGCCAACATTAAATAATAGGTGTAACAAAAATCAGGCAATTGCACATTAGATTATGTGTTATATATACATTTATGTTGTTACTCATCTGGCAGTGGAGAGTCAAATCTCTTTTCAACCATCTGAAACATGACTGATACCCAAATTTGATTCCCCAGACTCTTGTAAACCTAGTGATTTATTTGTTTATTTAATCTCCACACCAAATCCAAACTGGCAGAGGTAACAGGGAGTTCCTTGGGTACCTGTAAAGTGTGTTGTCAAGTTGGTGATATTTGTTGATAAAGTAAAGCCCAAAGATGACATATATATAGAAGTTTTGACCATTTGTTTTGCTTATGTGTATCATGTAATAATGTCCATTGTAATGGAGGTCATGCAATAAGGAGTATAATATATATTGGTTGTCACAGAACATGTTGTCTAGAATCACTTGGATGTGCAAAACATAGTTTTCCATCATATACACTGGGAGTTGTTACAGATATATTTTACAGAACAAGTACAGTACCACTGACATCCATACTTGTCTAAGTGAGATGGGGTTCATATAAATCTATAAAAATTTATGAGCAAAAAAAACTTTGCAGTAGACATTATCACTGTCAAACATAGTAGTACTTTCTTTAAAAAAAAATAAATCCTGCTTTCCCTATTGTAAATCAATGTCTTATTTGAGTGCTGTTTTTATGCTATATTCCTATACTTTGAAAGGTGGGTTGAGCATTTTTAAACCATAATAAATCAATATGCATATGCATACTCAAACTTCCCTGATACTAGAGAGCAGTCACGGATATTGGCGTGCAAAAAAGAACTATAATAATGATATAATACATTTTATTAGGATGCTATACAACCACCATAGCTAAAGTATAATATACTATAGGAATTGGTCAGGGATCACTGTAACACAATATTGTTAGTTTTTAGACCACAACATCTACGCCCTTTTTATCTATTTACATAGCATGCTGTTATTGTAGCATGCTCTGTATTCTGCAGATCAATTTCTAACTTGGTAAGCAACACAAAATACACCTGTTCTGCGTGCCGCCTCCGCCCAATTTCATTGGTTAACGCAGCCAGTTTCGTGCTGTGATTGGACAGCGTTCTGCCACTCACCCCGTAGTCGGGGTCACTTAAGTCCAACTGACAGTTACAGGCAGAGTGGTTACAAGCGGTTACAGGTCATACTCGGTACCTGAAAGTGAGTCCAGTATGGCGGGACGACTTCTACTCCGAACTTGTTCAACAACATTGCAGCTGACGAGGTACAATGTGGCGGTTAGACCCCTGCAACGGGCCATGGGCACTTTGAAAGGTGAGTTGTGCTGTTAAATACGGTCAAAATAAAGACTTTGGTCAGACTAGTCCATGTCGAAGTAACGCAGACTGAAGGGAAAGCCCAGCTGTTCATTGGTCATGTATGGAAACCATAGGATGGAAACAGACCGGTTAATTTGACTGAGCTGGACTTGTAGTATTTCTACCTTTAGCTTTCAGTTTAATGTGCTTTTAGTGGCTGTATATTCCACACAGCAGCTGGAATCGTAGCAGCGTTGCTTTTTATTTACGGGATACCACTTGATTTTCACACACGTACAATATGTGGAATCAAATATCCGCTGTGACAACCTTTGTGCTTTCACGTCATGTATTTGCTATGCACCCAAAGCGAAGTATGACTACAAAACTTGAATCAAACAATCAAGGTCATTTGAATTTTATGCGGTGGAAAGGCCTCTGATAGACCCACCTCCTTTGGCAGACGTGTGTTGGTTTTGTGCCAGTATCCTGATAGAGGACAGAAGTAGCCTGGTGTCAGGTGCCGACGTGCACTTTTACTCACATTCAAGTAACCATAATAACAAATAACTACATTCAAGTAACCATAATAACAAATAGTGTAACAGTTTTCTTAAGAAGATGACAAGCCTCATATTATCGAGAGTTTTGGTTGTATTAAATGCATTGCCATACAATTACAGGAGTACCAACAGATGAAGAACAGGCCACTGGATTGGAGCGACGTGCTCTACAGGCCCTCAAAAAGGGAAAGGTAGGCTACTGGATGTAAAAGGACTAGTATGTTATGCTTAATGTTTAAGCAAAGGTTCTAATTTTTCTCATAAATTTACATTACAGGATCCCTATAGCATGCTGAAGCCCAGGGAGTATGCTGGAACCAAGGAAGACCCTCACATTGTCCCAGGCATCGGGACTAAGAGGCTGGTGGGCTGCCTATGTAAGTGCCACATTGATGCTGCACATTGAAGACAAAGTCCAATGATTTCTTATGATTAGTGTACATGAATAACTAAGTTCACCATAATATAATGTTCTGTAGGTGAGGAGGACAACACTGCTATTGTGTGGTTCTGGCTTCATGAGGGAGACGCCCAACGCTGTCCTTCCTGTGGGTCTCACTATAAACTGGTCCACCATGAGTTGCCTCACTGAAACTAAACTTTAACACTACAAGCTCTACACAACTGGGACAACATTGTCACCGCTAATTGCCTCATTCATTGCCAGATACCAAAATGTGTGCATATAATTAACTATGTACAGTTTCCAATCATTAAAATGTAAACCTGAACTTAATTGTCTGATAGAAATCTGTTAAGTTAGGTTTTTATTAAAGGAACAGATCAACATTGTCCCCATCATTCTGTGATAAAAGATGGTTAAAATTATTATTCTGAATTCCACTGCTTTGAGTGAAAAAGTGTGGAACTACACGTGTAGATGTGATGACATGAGATGGAATACAGGAAAATATGCTGTAATTTCAGTGACCATTACATTGTCATACCAGAGTAAAATTGTGACTTAATGAGCTGGAGAGTAATCAACATCACTTGAAGAGTCTGCTGAGAAAACTTGGTCTTGGCCAAATTGTGGCACTATATTGGCTCTACACTATGCTAGACTACAGCTGTATTATTAAAAACAGTATATTTTTAAAAGTCCAGACTGTCCTGAGATGGTTTATGAAAAGTTCAACACGAAGATGTAACCTGACAGTCTTTCCAGATGTGTGGTCAGCTATTCATGAAGTAACACCAATAGTGGACCAAGTGCATTAAGGTAACCCCCGTTTTGACACCATTACCTGCTGTGCAGTGCTGAGCTTCATAACAACCTCATCTGCTCTTGCAGCTTTGGAAATGCTGGGGGAATTTGTGCTGTGGGATGGTCCTGTAGGATTGAATGACATCAATTTGTAATTGTGCAACTGGTCCATCAGAACAAATGTCTTTTTTGTTTGTTTTTAAATCAATCTTTGCCTGTAGGTACTTTTGAGAGGTACACCTCACTTCCGTAACAGTAGAGCAATGGATAATTTTCAGCAGGCTGCATATATAATGAAAAATAATTGTACCTTACTGTATCTGAATATAATAGTGTTCAATCATTCATATTGCAATGATTTTTAGTCCATAATGGTGAGAGGGTTAGATGCTGCAGTAAAAGATTAAGTATAATCAACCAGTGATACTATTCTGAATTAATGGATATAATGAATTCATTATTTATCTATTGGACTGTTAAACTCCCAAAATAACTCACATTTCAATGGCTGTAATTTGTTTTTATTTGTGGCTTGTTTAAGGCTTACAGCCAAGAAAATCCACTCAACTTCTAAAGCACACGTCTTCCTACTGTGCTCAACAATTGTCACAATAGGATTCATGTCAAACATGAAGAGTGTTAGTTTGCACTATCTGAGCTCAAAGAGTCAAAGTATATACCAGTACTTTGGCTTCATTACACTAATCATATCCAAACATGAATAAAAGCATATCTACAATAGATATATCAAATAATGTGGATTCAACTTGAAATCAGTCGAGCATCAAATACTGTGGTGGCATGAAAAAAATTGCTGAAATATTAAAGTCAAGATTAGCTTGAAAGTCCAGACATCCAACCCTTAAGCCTTTTGTAGTGTCATTTGCCCCCCTGCACTGTTCATTTTCCACACCAATGACAGTGTTCAAGTCTAAGAGCAGGATTCAGAGCAGACAGCAGTCTGTGAGGCAAAACATTTGGGCATGTGGTTACCATCAACAGTCTAGAGTATGGAGTTTAGGCATTTTTATCAGGCAAGATTGAAGCCTTGATTGTGATCTATGGCCTGCAGGAGCTTGTCACGGAGGGTCTCTAGATTCGTGTACTTGGGCAGGTCCAGCAGATTGAAGCAGGTGTGTGCGACAGGTAAGTAGTGCTCCCCTCCACCGGTGGGCTGGATCACCAGTTTCAGGCTTTTCATCCCCAAGATGGGTATGCGGTCACTTCCTGTGAGGAACACTGAAGGAACACGTCGTTTCACTATTACAGATGTACAAACACATGACAACAGCTTCTATGACTGTGTAAAAACAGGCTTACATAGAGGGCAGCACTTACAGAGAAACTGTTTCTTCTTCTCTAAAGGAAGACTGTGGAACACCTCCCAAAAGAACCTGATGGTGGGATGATCTGCCCAGTATTCCCCTTTGTATTCAGTACTCTGAAAAGTAAAGACGAAAAATTATTTGTACCATCATACACTGAGAATAAGATACAAATACTCAAGATACTGAACTGAGCCCTATTTGTATGGAGCTACTATTAACTGGGGACACCTAGTAATATGATTTTCATGCTGTGATCTTTATCTGGTGCGAGTCTGCCAGGTCACTAATTTGCAATCTTAAAATTTCACTCAAAGTGTACTGTTTTTTTTTTATTTTTTAGTAAAGACAGGTTCCCTTAATAATGGTGTGCAAATCCACTCCCTTGTGAATTTTGGCTTCACTTGTCCCTTAATAGGGACTCGAGTTTAGAACTGTTTTATGAATTATTCTGATATGCCCATTAATCATATTGCCATATTATGTACACATCACAATGTTTAGTTTTAGAGTTCCACATCAAGGACCTATCATAAATGTATCTGAGGGCATGTCAAGTTCAGTTTCACAACACCTAAAAAACACCAACTGAGGAAGCAGATTTGGGAATCTTTAATCTTAATTTGACCAGGATCCTAATACTAGTCTCATACAAACAGGGCTTTGCACTATATACCACAAAAATGTTTCTGCAGATGATCATTACATTACAAAGTACAAAAACAGTTTGGAGAGGGAACAGTTACAAAACTTAACCTTTTCAAGCTCTTTCCAGTCATAGTTGGTGTTGCCAATGACCATGGCTTGCAGTTCATTTGGCTGGAACAGCTCCAGAACCTTTCCACCACACACTTTGTGAAACCCCGCAAAGAAGGACTCAAAAAGTGGGGCTACTGATCTGTTGAAAGTGTAGTCGACATATGCACTGACAAACTCCTGCCTGGGGAAAGAAAAGGGAGCAAACTTTAAAGTTATTTTTTTAAAACTTGTTGCATGTCAAATTCTGTGTGAAGACAGAAATATGACCAGATTTCTAAAATTAGGAATTATGCAGGATGCTATATTGATACTGCAGTACAGTTTCTGAGGTTAAAAGGGACCCTGGGAAAAGGCTGGGAATTACTGACTTAAATGGAGCAACATTAGAAGAGCCAGACAATTCCTCATGAAATCCCCAAGTGCAGTCTTGTCCAACTAAGGAGAACAGACCTCCATACTCTCACTATATACGCCTTCATCCATATCTCTACCAGGGAAAGAGCAATAGAAGGGAAGCAGGTGGAGAGCCTGAGGGTGCCAGGACAGGTTCATCCACAACACCCTAGACTTGTGTCCTGGCTTCCAGCTGGCAGCACAAAGTCAGGGAAAGGGCACCTCATGGTCCATGGCTACAGTGCCAGCATCTCTAACACTCAGTGGGCCCT
This sequence comes from Centroberyx affinis, assembly GCF_046629955.1. NCBI lineage: Eukaryota > Metazoa > Chordata > Actinopteri > Beryciformes > Berycidae > Centroberyx > Centroberyx affinis. The sequence continues at coordinate 29,513 of NW_027282512.1, read as the reverse complement.
GTGCTGCAGGATCAAATAGAGCTTGTAGGAGACACTTAGCAGCCCTTTGGCAGCCTGCAGTTTCAGATGTAAATTTTATTAATGAGGACTATGCTGAATCCATGTTCACAAAAGTAATTTTAATTAATTTCTTCCTGTGGGTGTCTTCCAGGTGATTGACAGTATGCAAAGTGTAATGTAATCACAAAGGATGTCTGCAGTTGCCAGTTTTGTCTACATCCTACTTTACACTGTGACAGGCCCGCCCTCCAGCCTTGCTCATCCAATACAAATGAAATACCAGAAATACTCTCTGGTCCAATGAGAAGTCTCTGAATGCACACACTGATATGAAAACACTCAACTTGGGAACAATGCAGTTACAATAAAACAGAGAAACTTATTAAGGTTTCATGTTTACTGTGATGGATTATCTACCTCGGGCAATTTTCAAGTCTGTGGAAGTTGTTTTTTAGACTGTACAATAATGAATGCCAGCAAATGGCTTCGTATTCCTCAGAACAACCAGCTGCCTGGCAACTATAAATCTCACTTTTTTGAGATCTTCTCTACAGTCTAGTTCAACTAACCTAGACAATGTTCTCTACCATGTCTCTTGCCATTTTGTTTACATTTGTTAACAAGAGATAGTTGAGAAGAGTTTGAAAAGTTACCTGTTGGATTTATTAACACTGATATCCTCACCATTAGGTATAAGTTCCAAGACCTCTGTGGCACCGAAGTTTTCCTCTGTGACCTGAAAAAAATTACATTGACAAGATATTTAGTATATCACAACTGTATATTCTATGCATGAACACAGAACTGCATGTATTTGAGTTTGAGACTAACAATCAACCTACTGTGAAGTTCAAGCAGAACGTGTCCTCGAGGTCATCTTCTGTGTAGTCCAGCAACTGCTGCAGACTCCTAGTTTTAGGGGAGACCGAATTATGCCCACATGATCTCACACGATCCCAAGGTAAATTAGGTTCATTAACATGCTAATGGAAAACTTCAGGTGACTGTTCCTTGATCTGACCTTCCCACATCTGGCATTAGCTCTTTCAGGTCATCTAGAGTTGGGTTCCTCTTCAGAAGCTTCTTGTAAAGGGCCACTGGGAAGTGGAGCTCTACTATGGTGAGATTGTAGATGGCCAGACCACAGATAACCCCGATGAGGTGGAACAAGTCAACGTCCTCAAAGGTCTGGAAGGAACATTCATTGTCAGAGGTTTCATAGAAGTATTCTGGATACTGGCTCATGTCCCAGTTAAAGGAATCGTTCACCCAAAAACTCTCTACTCATCCTCATGTCAGTCGAAACACCGGTTTCGACCATGAAATTACTCAAAACAGCATAATCCAAGTGTTCTGAATCGAAACAATTGCTCTGTGGGCCCAAAAGTCCAATATTTACCTTTTCCGTACTCACAGAGCTCTGGTTGCCCTACAGCAATCTGGTGGAAGAATCTTGCTGCCTTCATGTGCTCCTCGTAAGCTTCTGCTTCCGGGTGTTATAGTTGTGTATTCAAGTACTTTTTAGTCAAACATAACAAATTGGACCCTGAAACAAAAGTAGCTTTTTTTGGTGACTATTTTAGAAACCAAGTGGTGCAGAGCTACTTTGTGCTGCATAGCAGAATGAAGAAGAGAATAATCCCATCATTTTAAGTGTATTGGCTAGTTGTTGTATATGTGTGACACCTAAAATAGGGTTTACACCTTTATTGGGTTGTTCAATATTTCCGACAGCATTTGAAGGCAACATCTGCTTACTACTGTAGTGATGATTGCCGTGGTGCCCAGCTAATGTGGAAAATCTTGAGAGATGAGGTAAATATTGGACTTTTGGAACCACTGTGCAATTGTTTGGCTTTCAGGACTGATTATGCTGTTTGGAGTAATTTTATGTAATTTTTTATTGCCATTTTTAGAAATCTAAAGAACCAGTTCTCAGTCATTTAAGTTCGTTTGGAGACAGCTAATACAGAGTAGCACTAGCAAACTCACTGTGTTTTATGTGGACATACAAACTTCACCAGTGTTTCAACTAACATGAGGGTGAATAGATAATGTCCAAATTTTCATTTCTGGGTGAACTATTTCAATACCTTTAAGGTATTGTTCAAGAGAGGCTGTTCATATGCAAGTATTAAAACCTGCTAGTTGCAATTACGCTGAGTTTGCACAGACTACAACAAACAAATGGTAAACGGGATAACACGTTAGCCTCCGTCAATATCCTGGATAATATCCCAGAAAATAAGAATATCCCATACCAAGGTTTCTCATAGCCAGGACAAGACCTTATCCGGGTTGCTGTGGACAGTGTTCACAGTAATCCAGCTCATAAACTGAATACTTGAGTATCCTCAATATTAACGCCGTATTAGAATCCACATAAACATAGCCAGTATTAAATATTTTTAGCAGTGTGAGGGGAAGAAGGTGAATTGTACGTACCTTATTCGAAAACCAGATGAGCCTGGACTCCTCGTAGTAACGAAACATCCCATATTTGGGATCCAGCAGTTCTCTCATGATCAAAAGGAAGAATTCCTTTCTCACACCGCCTGCATCGACTGCCTCCTCTCCGACAAAGATCACCTGCCATGAGTTTTATCACAAACATTAGCACCATGACAGGATCTTTTGACTTAATCCAAATGATAGCATAGGATCAAGGGATAGCGCACAATGAATTCTTATCCAAGTTTTCTCTCAACAGTCGTAAACATATTTTAGTAACTGCAACACTATTACTAATATTACTAACTGCAATAATATTTGAGGAATCCATCCATGATGGATAATGGATTATGCATTTATGAGTTGGTCACATGAGCTCTTAAATGAAACAAGCTGTCTATTTAGTGATCCTTTATTGCTCTAAGTCATTACTGGTGGTCAGTTTTATGATCCTTTTCATGGAATCTTGAAGATTACATACTGTATTATTGTTTTTCAACTTTTGTCAGGATGTTCAGTGGGGGAAAAAAAATTCTGAAACAACGCATTAATGGACCTTGAGTGGTTTCTTGTAGTCCACATTCTTGGACTTTCTGAGGACTTCCATGGTGTCTCCAACAATGTTTTCCCTCCGGACGATGAGAATGAGACAGGGGTTAACCGACTCCACCACTGGCAGGAACATGGAGCTGAAGTTTTGCCTCTGTGCCTGGTCCACTGCCATCTAGCAATACATGAGTGAATGATAAGAGATTAGCTATATATTTTCACAAATACAATAATACAGCAGTTATGGCCCCAAATTATATGACTGCATTGGATTCAATTCCTTCAGTTGGTAGAGTGAAGCCATTTGAAAAGAGCAGTTATTAATCTCTGTGTGGTTCTTAATAGCTTAATGAAGTAGAGCATGGCACTGATGGACACTATCAGGGTTAGAGGTTTGATTACCACTGGGGCTACTTTAGCTAAAAATGTATCCACGGCTGGTAGTGTAAGACACTTTGGATAGAAGCATTCAGCAAGTGGTAGACTGTATGTTACCTGCATTTGTATGACAGCATCAGTTTGAAGCAGTGTGGTCTTTGCTTGGGCATCAAATACAAAGGGATACCTGCACAGAGTGACTGCACCATCGTGACCCTGAGGACACAGAAGCATAAACAAATTATCCATAATGACGCATAATTTACCTTTGACAAATGTAATGTAGTGAATCGTGGAACTGACATCAGCTGTTAAGGTGACTGCATTTGTAATGTACCAGTGGACTCACCAAAGGGTACATCTGCTGCTGGATCCATGTGATGTAGTCATTTCTGATGTCTATCAGGTCATCCAACTCGTGAATGTAGAATTTATCGTACTGTATGATGTGTCCTGCTCGCTCACTCACCTGAGGCATTAAGAACACACACTATCAACATACTGGAATGAGAACTGAAGGTTAACTTAAGTGTATGAGCCTGACATGCAAGGTAAGACAAACCCATGGATTTTCTCAGCACTCACCGTATGCAGGATCTCCAAGAGGCGGAGCGACGTGTCCAGGAAGCAGGTGAAAATTCTCTGCTCTGTTTGAGGAATGCCCACCTTGTGCATTCGGAGCAGATACACCACCACCTCCTTGTACAACTCCACCAGCCGCTGGAAGATTGGGGGCTCAAATGTTGGCCACCAGTTTCCTGAAGCAAATATGAAAATAAAGGTATCTTGGGAAACAAATCTATTGCAAAAAACACAATGACAGAGCAATAAACCTGTCCCTGGAGCAAGATGCATGAAAAAAGTACTTTATCCTACCTAGCACCTTCAGTGGTGCCTCTTTAAGGCTGATGAGTGCTTTCGCAAATGGGATGGCGAGGGTCACATATGTGTTTGGGTCACTGAAGAGTGGACATTCTGGAAGAGTGAGGTAGAGTCTCAGGGCTTCGATGTCTGGAGGAGAGTTGTTTAGTCTGGGAATTAGGTTCTTCTCCAGACTGGCAGCAATCTGATGGGAGAGAGGAGAGGGAATAAATATAGGTCTGCTATAATTAAAGATACAATCAGCGATTGATGCATCGCCCCGCTCTGTGCTTGTTTTGTAAGCATAGTGTTGGAGAGGGTGGTGGGATGAAGTGCAACAGCGACGCCTCCAGGTGAGCATATAATAAGGGTGGGGGCAGGACGCCTATGGTGGCAGAGCTTGGAACTGGATTGGAGACTGATAAGTTAAAGTTGTCAACCGACCATCTACAAAGAAAATGTTAGTAGTAATGATGTGTAACTCGGACGGTCAGACTCTACATCTACTGATCCTCCATCTACGATTAAGAAATTCTGGGGCATATATTTTTGAAAATCCTCATGCACAGCCACAAGAGGCTGCACACGAGCGGATTGTACCTTTAAATACACATTTACAGTAAATACCATAGGCAAAATGATTAATTCTTACACTGAACTATTAAAAAAACATGACAGAAAAGTAATACATGGCTATGGCACATCCAAAATAGGATTTCTTTTGTGAGTGCTGACCTGCTGGGCTATTTCAGGGTAATCTTGCTGAACCATTCTGTGAAACAGGAGGCGAGCCATGTTCATGTCCACCCCTGAACATTTACTGCTGGTGTTGTAGTGATCTGGATGGCTTTGGAAAACAGATAAGACCGTTATTATTTCGAGACAATAAAGGCTAAATTTCTAAAAGTCAAATCGCCAAGTCAAATCCAAAGCCAAACAAAAATCTAGGTCCAACTATCGCAAAAAACATCTGTCATTTTAATAAAGAATAAAGCACAATGTATCATAACATTACTCTGAAATACAATACTCTACAATACTCTGAAATGCACTGCATTATATCACAAGATGAAAATTCAAGATTTCAAGCATATTAAACATCTGACATGGATGAAAACCAGCTTCCCCTAAAATGTGATTACCTCAAAGCCAGAAAAGACCCATTGAGGCAGCTTGTGGAGGAGAACACCAGGTCAATCTCACTAAGGGAATTGTAAAAAGACAAGTAATTAGTGTGGCTACTTTTCAGAACCAAATATTCATAAACATGATTTACACAAATCTGGCAATACTACTGATAAGATGGATAACATGTGGGCAGCCAAGGGTTTTACAAGAGGAGGACTTTACTTGGAGATTTCTGGTGGGAGTCTTCCATGTGAGTGGTTCAGCCATTTATGTATGAGATCGGCAGACAAGGTGCAAATTTTTCTATGGGGGTCCTGTATCCTCACGTCATTCAGGATCCGGAAGGGATCCTACAAACAAAAAGTAATTTACATTTTTTTACTGTGCTATCATGACTGTGTACATGATCATAGTTAATGCCAACAATCTTACAATACCTGTCTACTTAACTTATATTTTTTTAATCAGAGGCCCCCTTTACACCTTGCATTAAAATGTGTCTCGTATCCAGATTGTATCTAGATATGATTTAACCTGATTACATTTACACCTGGTATTAATCCAGTGTCCACATTGAGATCCGATCGCTCTGTCCAGCTCAAACAACCGAACATCACATCCTCCTCTCGTTTGCGCGGGTCCAAAAAAAAAAAAAAAAAAAAAAAAAGATGATACCCATCCGTGAAGACGCGCTATTGTATGGACTTATGCTTGCTTTTGGAAGCGGGGGAAGAAGCCGTTTTCAACAACTGGAATGCCGAAGACGAAAGTCGCGCACGATTACGTATTTCCGCCCACATAGTTGTTGTATGTGGATTGAAAACGCAACTGCATTTACACTTGTGTTCAATGTGGTCACAATGCGTCCCTGACCACCTCCGGAGGTGGTTTGGCCGATCGGATCACAATCCGTCCTCAATGCATCTTGGGTGCATTTACACCTGTACTTTTATGTGGTCAAGCACTATCCGATTGCACTCCGATCACCCAAAACGCATTTTAATGCAAGGTGTAAAGGGGGTCAGAGTTGTAATGCCTATACATATACAGTATAATATACTATTACCATAAGCCATTATATCCTATGGATATTGCCTTTTTCTAGGCCTTTTCTTTGTCAATGGAATGCATATTAACACATATCATGATATGCTAAATGAGAAGCTGCTGCCAATTATTTGTTTTTTGTTTGAAATTTGGAAAAATAAACTAAAATTTGATTGCAAAAAAAAAAAGTAGCTCGAAAAATGTTTATGATCAAATAAAAAGTGAAGCGGTGAAAGTAAGATTATTCTTGAGCCATGCAAAAATATTTTTCATGAGTGATCTTCACCCATGTTAATTTGACAATTCCTTCATTGTTTAACAGACAGTCCAGACTGCCATCATTTGACAGTATGAAAAGAAATAAGATTTTTGTAATTACTGATCATCTTCCAGCAACTCTAATTCAACTGCATTAACTCAAAATGTAATCAAATGGAAAGAGTAATACAAGGCAAATATACTGTACATAAAAGGAAAGAAGTCATTTTACCATGACAACTTACATTGGGAGTGTAATAGTGAGCAAAGCTCTGGTCTCCTCCAGCATAGATCCTCCTGACACAACAGCTCTGCTCTGTGTCTGCAATACAAGAAATAACAATCACAATATTCATTTACTTTCCTTGATTCCTCACCTTTCCTTCAAGGTAAGCTAAATACAGGTACAAATGCAAACATGCAATTGCAATCTTAATTCTCTGTCTATTTGGCATAATGCACATTCCTCACCTGTTTCTGTCGGACCATTAGAGGTTACCCAGGGGCCTTTGACAGGAGCGGGGCTTTTCCTATTGCAAGTGGAGCGTGTACCAAGCTGCCCATTTCCTCCGAGCCCAAATGAGTCCATCTTTCCAGAGGAGGGGATGAAAGCCAGAGTGTGCTGCCTTATGAGGGCACAGTGGTTTGAGAAATTTGAAGTTGTTGTTCACCACAAAATTATAGCATGTATGCTACATTTGAGATATCATGTGCATATGCCACAATACATGTTATGTATTGTACCTTCCACATGCAATCTGTGTGACTACATTTCCCATGAGCTCAAACACTTTCCTGGGGTTGATCTCATGGTTTGACGAGTTGTGTCCAAGTTGGCCATATCCTCCCGCTCCAAATGTAAACACACCTCCTTCCTGCAAAATCAACACCACCACCAGTTATTCTAACCTTTTCATGGACATCTCACTGCAAGGCCAAATGTTAGCAAACACCATTCTACACAGAAAGCATATAGGTTGTAACCATGTTAGTGTAAAAGGCTTAATTTGAATCCAGGTATTCCACACAGAAAACCTAAATATCTAACAGTTGGCTAAAAAATATAATCCCCTGGCCATGGGATATAGCTTAGCTTGAAAGACTTAAGGCAGGGATACTGTTCTATAACCCCAGCCCACTGGTGACAAAGAAACCCACTCCACACTGGGTACCAGCACAGGAAATTCACTTTTTTGTCCACACTGACTCCAACATTCACCAGCTGTTTTCACCATTTAACCAGCCAAATATTATTTACAATAGCAAAAAGATGATAGCTGGTTACCTGCCAAAGAGGCTGGTAGATTATCCACCGCAGCCAAATTTTTACCAGTGTTTGTCTGGTGCCGGTAATTAACTTCCCAACCAGCTGCACACCACTGTGATTCAAACCAAGGTCACCACAGATTCAAACCAAGGTCTTGTACACAGGGCACTACGGCTCTATTAGATAAAGCCAAAGGGAGTGTATAGCTTAACTTGGTCAGTGCTGCTGTGTGATCTTCTCCACAGCAGATGTAAATAACTCTCTGTGACCTTAGGGACTTCAGCAGGGTTGGGAAATGTCGATCTGAAAAATACCTTCTGAAAATTAGTTTGCTCTTAAGGCTAATGTGTTCATTATCATGGTAGTGTAGGATTTTGACCAACACACAACAACAACACACTGTGTTTTTGATGGGCTCACCATTGTTGTCATTGAGACCCAGCTGGCCGAACTTGTTGCGCCCCCAACCAAACACCGCTCCTGAGAGTGTGAGGGCGAAGCTGTGAGCGCCACCTGCTGTTATCTGGGTAAAAGGAATGCCCTGCAAAGACTGAATGATCTGCGGTGTGGAAATGCCTTGTCCGTCTATTCCCAGCCCCAGTTGTCCATATCGATTCTGACCCCAAGAGAAGACTTGGCCCCCTAAACAAAGAAACGGGTATGATGTTAGCTGGCAAAACATCAGGAAAATAAGCTGACTTAATAAATGTGCATTATGCAGGTTAGGCTATGTACAATTCCACCCTCACCTCTGGAAAGAGCATGGGAGTGCCAATATCCACAGGCTACCTGAGCAATTTGTACATCTGACAAACTCTTGATGTTTCTGAAGTTTTAACAGGGGTAAAAAAGTCAATGAGTCAATTATTTTCTCTCATAGCATTCTTTCAGATTGAAGATAAGTAAGACACCATGTCAAAGTCATATCTTTAAAAGTGTGTGATAGGTTAAAATGAGCAAATGATCCACACTGCTACACAGTACAAACCAAACATGTTTCATGCAAATCAGTAAATGTGAGACATTAGTTGTTGAATTTACCTAGGCACACGGACACATTCTTCAAAGTTATTAAGGCCCAACTGCCCATCAGAGCCCAGACCCCATGAGAAAACTTGACCTTTGTCATTCAGTGCTAGTGTATGGGCTTCTCCACATGACACCGCCACTATGATCTGTGCATCCAGGGCCACTACCTGTTCTAATAGTGGACAAAAACAAAGCCAAATGTTAACCTGATTGAATGCTTTTACCAAGGACTGTCATGAGAGATTTTAAACATTGACCAACCTGGTTTCTTTCGGGACTTATCGTGTCCCAACTGCCCTAGGTCATTGCAGCCACAGGTGTATACTGTCCCATCTTCAATCAGGAAAGTTGTGTGCCTTCGACCACACCCCACATCACACACTTGCTTCCCATGAAAAAAATCACATCTCCGTGGCTCAACCACTATCTCCTCATCAATCCCACCCAAACCTAGTTGTCCGAAGGAAGCATTGCCCCAACACAGCATTGCAGATCTCCCCCTTGGCTGTCCACGCCAACAGGATCTCTGTTTCAGTGAAAAGAAAAAAGACACCTCATGCTAGCTAATGTGACGATACAGAGCTGATGGTCCAATCTCAATAGCTCAGAGTTTGGGTTGCATGACACACTTCAGCTGCTATCAGCTAGCAAGCTAGTCAACTAACGACATTACATGAAATAGATGAGTATGGTTAAGTTATTGTCGCTACAGTATTCACGCTATATCTATTGCTAGCTACCGCTGTATACTGAACTCGTAACGTTAGTTGGTCAGACATAATGTAAACAGATTAGCCAATTAAGATACCGTTGGATTAACGGTGGCTAACGTGCTTCATGACGTGCCTTTACTACTGCTAGAGGCATAACGGTTTACTGTCTGATGCAATTTAACCAAGTTACCTTGCTTAATGTTAACGTATGGAAAGTGAAAGTATATAGTAAGCATTTACGTTAAATCATTCAAGACAACAATTGAACGTTCACTACATGGACGCTACAGTGACATAACGTAACGTTAGCTATTTATTCAACACTGGTTTATCTAACGTTAAGTTATCTTAGCACGCTGACTAAGAGTAAAGAGTGTATGCCTCCAAATGTGTTATTCTCTTACCTGTTGCGAAGGCAATTACACCAAAGACCAAAAACAGCTAGTTAACATTAGCAGGCTAAAGCCAAATAGCAAATCTTGCCACACACACACGAGGACTGATACTGTTTGGCTCGCTAGCTAGTCCGACAGTTAGCAACACATGCCACCGCGTCTAGACGTCCGGTTTGAACTTGTTTTTCATTTTAAAAATAAAGGTCCCAATGAAGAAAGAGATACATTTTACAATCAGAAAATAGGAAGCGCCAAAAGGTAAAAGAAACATAACATTAGCCTAATGTCCAAAACCGTGGTAAATTAAATAACATGAGGCAACTGTGACCTTATTCAAATGTTTGGTAACGCCACCATCCTCATTAAACATAATGTGTTGTTGTTGATGTTGTTGTTGTCAGTGATTTAAGTTTATTTAGGGAGGCTAATGGTATGTGTAGTGACTACTAGAGAATGAAACCATGATTTCTAGTTTCATGGTTCTGAAACTACATGCCAAAGAACGATCTGAATACCACAATAACAATATAATTGTAATTCCATTCCAGTCACTTTCAACGACTTTTATTTTGAAGGCAAAATCACGAAGCCGGAAATGATGTTGCTTGTAAATACTATTTACTTGATGTAGGCGAAGAAAAGTCGCGAAGCATCCGAAATGTTCTAGATGGGGCTGGGAAAGCCCGTTATGGGTGAGACCTGGCTGAGGCTATGAAGGATGAAGTATGTAGGATGCATGCGCCCCACTGAATGCTGGCAAACGTATTATTCTCAACCAGTTGAATAATTCAGAAGTTGTTTATTATATGGGACAAACGAAGGTTTATTTCATTAGATAAGCAACACATGCAGTAATTACACTTGTATAGCCTACATACACTATCTTTCAAACTAGCCCTATAGGCTACTGTACATGCCCCCTTTCTCACGCGCGCACACACAGACACACACACACACACACACACACACACACACACACACAAACACTCTGCATGTGTATATCAGTAGGCTACGACATAAAAGGAAAATTTAAAGTTGTCTGAGAAAATTGAAGTAGATTTCTTTCTCTACTTACTATAACTATAACTATAAACTATAAGCTTACTATAACGGCAACGACATTGCTTCATGCTTTGGTTTTTTTTGGTCTTTTAAAAAATAATAATAGTGCGGTTTAATAAAATAAGGCAAAGAAAGAAAAAGTTCACTGAAATGATTTGTATTTCACAGAAGGTATCATTTATTTATTCATTTTGTGAATGCAACGTCGGGGATCTTGCCTTCCGTCTTCAACTGGGTGAACATTTGTGCAGCTCTGTTGAAATCCCACTCATTGTCCTGTAGACACTTTAGTGACCACTGCGTCTTCATGCCGGAATTCAGGGAGAAGGCTGAGAGCATCTCCTGCTGCTGAGGCTGGGCACCGGGCTGGAAGATGGCCCGCCCCCATCTTCCCCATCTTCCATCTTCCCCATCTTCCAGCCACAAAGGCTTGGCGAATCTCCTCTGTTGTGGCCATCCGGATGGAAAGTTGGTCGTTCACTATGCGCAAACCAGAATTCCCGGCAGGCACCGTGATGAAGGCTCGAGAGAAGGCCTGAGTGGAGTCCTGCGATTTACCGTCCACTTCTTTGAAAATTCTGCTCACTGTGAATGACAGTAGTGTATTCGTGCACGCGTTTACGTCAACAGTGAGGGAGGCAGAAATCCCCAAAGGCATAAATGCAGTAACAGTACACTAACAAAAAGTAACAAACATACAACGTCAGGGGTTACAAACAAAGCTTGACACAAACGAATACAAAAAGAAAATGGTGCAGTAACCCACTTCTGAGTCACACTACAGTAAATGTAGATTGACATAACTAACTTACTAACTTCTTATTTACTAACTAACTAACTTAACCCTATAGGAATATTATAGTGATACTATAAGACAACAGTAAAACATATTTGGCTCCCTCTGGTGGGGTGATAAGAAACAAACTAACCCACAAAAAAGAATCACAGTAGTCCTACAGTAAATGTTTATAGGGACTATCCTTATTGGAATATTATAGTGACACCTTAGGAGCTAAAAATGCCATAAAGTATGATAAGGTCATTACTAACAGAATACCGCAGGCACACTACAAGTCCCTATATGAATATTATAGTGGGGTTTTTTTTAACAAACTAAGCCTGGAGGATTGGACCCACTGAAGTTGAAGCCTTTACACCAAAATGAGCTGTCATTATAGTCCCTCATACAATGTATCAGTATCCCCAGAAAATCACAATATTGTCACAGACAATTTAATTTTGTAATTGAATCAAAGAGCTTTCATATGATGTGATTCTCCTTTATTGCTATTTTGAGGCAACAGTTATGAAATACAAACCAAACTGGAAAAGGCTTTGAATATGCATGAGTGGCACCTTTTACCATTTTAACAGCCCACTTACGTAATAGCACATTCATTTGTGTCATGGTTACATCTTTGAGGAACAAGAATAGGTGCTTCTTGAAAATGCAGTGGATCCTGTATGGCTGGTTCTTCACAAGTGTTTCTTTCTCCCCAGTCTCTTACACATTGTAGTCTTTTGTCTCGGAGCAGCAAGACTTCATTTAACACACGCTAGGGCACAGTTCAGCTCACAGTAAGGAAAGAGCCAAGAGAGACACACATGTTGTACTTGCTGGGAGTAAGTAAAAGCTTCTTTATTCATACTTCTTTCAGCTGTGAGCAGGCGTCAGTGGCAACTTATCACAGTGTTTAATAATCAGTTCTCATCTAACGAGACCTGTGAACTAATGCTGACTTTTGGTGTTTTTCTTTTAAACATATTCAGATCATCATTGGCCTTCTCTTCATCATAATGTGCTTTTCAAATGGACTCAAAGAGGTGAGTGAACCTTACAGTGTTTCCCCTTACTATGAGAAAATAATTTTTGTGTTATTGAAATAGATATGATGTGTCTTCTCATAACACAGTTTTCCCCAAAACACAATTTTCTTTTCCTACCTCCATAATTCACATTGAGATTAGTGATTGACAAAATGTAATTCATATCAGAATGCAGACATACAGTAAATACTCAACATGAATACTATAGATAGTTATTATAGATAGATAGTTATAGATAGATATAGATAGTTAAGACTGGAGTGAACAGCATGATGATGCATGACATATGATATTCTAAACCGGTGACTTTATGTCTGACAGGGAAATAAACCTCGAAAATCTCAAACCCCTGAATCCTCTGCCAACAACAAAAAGGTGAGAGGCGATGCAATACTGAATTCTATGATTATGGTTAATAGTTGACCTTCAGTAACTGCCATTCATTTCTTCAGCAGAGAGATTTGAGTGAAGAGGATGTGGATATATTGGCCAAAATCCTTTCAGTTGGACTGGTGGATGCAGATCCCAACTATCTCCAACACCTCAAGGGCTACAGAGACTTGCGTGGAGGATCTCCTTGAAAGACTTATAGCAATGAATGGACAAAACACTGCTGTCGCTGGAGGGACTCATGGAATTGTGACTGCATCGAATCAAGCTATACTGTACAGCAATGTGAATTGGATTACTGCAAGTCCAGCGACTCTCAAGCCCCAAGCCGCTCCACGATCAGTGGAGAAATACGCACTTTATATTTTTTTGGCCTAACAGACGGTGTATCCTGACTGCTTACTTTTCTGCCTGTGTAATTATGGCTGTTCATTACAAAAACATTTTAAATGTCCAAATGTCCAAATATGTCCATAATTTTCCTCTTATCAAATCAAGAAATGCATAAAACAGAGATAAAGAGGAGGATAACCTGCATTGCTTTCAGTGGGACTTGCTTTATTAGGCTTTCTTTGATCTTTTTATGCCATTATGCAAGTGTTTTGCAATGTTAAATGCTCCTTTGTTGAGCTGCTTCTATTTTCTCCTGATTATTGTAACTACACTCTAACATTCATAAAGAAAAGTAAGTCAATAGATAGAGGTATATTTTTTTTAGAGGTATGTGTGTTACAGTTCATTTGGCAGATTCCAGGCAGTTTTCTTCACGAAAGGTGAGGGATTTCCATTATTTGACTGTTTGCATTTGGCACATTAAATTTCACAGAGGCTGAGAATCACTTTCTTTTTGCCATCTTCTTGTTCTTGTCCTTACCTAGAATGAAGGAGGGATAGATAGATAGAGAGAGAGAGAGAGAGAGAGAGAGAGAGAGATTATTCTGGGGGTTAGCTTTGTATTCATTTGTTTGACCACAATGTTAAGCTAGCTAAAGTCCCTTACCCCACACACAGCTGTTGAGCTTGTCTCCCAGCAGATACAGTAGGGTCACCACAGACATATTGAAAAAGAAGAAGCCCACCAGACCAGCATTACTGAGGAGCCCAAGGAGGGGATACACCCAAATCCCAACTGACACGTATACCCATATAACCCTGCAGAACAAGTTAGGGCGGAAGAAAAGAACAACACTTAGTATCACATTATCTATCAGATCATCTTGTACTTTCTTATCTTACAAAATGTGTGTGTCTTGTGAAATACTTGCTGTTATGTCATACCAGGCTGATTATCTGGACTCAAGTCATTCACAGATTAGTCAGAACACAGAAGCCCCATCCATTGACGTCATTTATGCTCATCATTGCAACAGCAAAAACCTCAGCGTTATTAAAAATCCCATCCACTCCATACATGTGGATATGTGAATTGTCAGCATCCAGGCCAGAACTACTCAAGGTTCACAAAGTCAGCTTTTCCCCTCAAGCTGTTTGCAGAATGAACAGACTACAGTAACTGCTGTACTGGGCCAGTCTAGACTAGCTGCAGTAAGACTAGCTCAGGCAAATTCACACTCTTCTATCAACCATTGTGTTCATCAGCCACACTAACACACCTTAGATCGTGTTGCTGTTGCTGTTGTGCAGTAATTATAGTTACAAATGATAGGAATTAGCATTTCAGTGTTTTAAAACGCTGTGAGTTTTCAGTGAGTTAACTACATGATAAATTAAGTTCAAAAGGTTGACTGGAGTAAGCTTAAACTCATAATACAAAAAGATACATGCTGACTGTGTCACTTACCAACCCAAGTAAGCCAAGCCCACAACTCCTAATGCTGCAAGGCCGTGTTTAGTCTTTGGATAGACATGCGGCTGCACCAGGACTTCTCCAAGTAAAATAGGCAGGACAAATGAGTGCTGAGAACACATTTAAAGAGCAACTCAATATGTGGAATGGTTTACGAAAGGAGATCAAAGCTAAATTCAGTGGGTAGTAATGATAATGTCAGGAAAATGCAAGAGTTTACAGACCATAGAGTGATTTATCCAAGGGGGAAAGAAGGCATCAATAGTAGCTGGGTAGACTAACTCCCTGTCATAGGCAAAGATCATCCAGAAGAGCAGGACAACAAACTAAACAAAATGGAGAGAAAATTGAGTTAAAGTAAAGTAAAAATGATAATTTAGTGATAAAAAAAAACAATGAGATAAGGTTTTCCAAACATTATTTCTCACCATGCCCACAGGGAAGGCAAAGACAGAGAAGAGAAGGTCTTTACATCTGTTCAGAACAGTTTCAGACTTTTTCCCCGGTTGAAAATCATTCACTGCAGCCAGTCCAAAGAATACCATCTGCAATAGCTGAAACATTACAAGCAGCATTTTAGTTTTCCATTGTCCTTCCATTCATATCTGCCACTATACTGGTTATACACTTCCATATAAAGTAACAGAGGTAACAAAAATGCACTCACCAAATTCAAGAAAGTGAGGTATTTCCAAGGTCCTCCATAAACAAAGATTCCTGGTGGCAACTCCTCTCCATCCTTGGCAGCGAGACTCTTGACAACAAAAGCGTACCAGCTGAAAGCTGTGATGTGGTAAACTATCCTCAGGTATGTAGTCATTCTAAAGTAGGTTTAGCAAAAGTCAAACCCTAAACAAATGAACAAAAAATTATAATAATTTAACACCGGCAAAAAGTATAGTTCAAAGCATGTGATGTGAGAGGCACTCCATAGCAGCGAAGGTTTGCCAAAGAAAAGCTCTTTATTAAAAGATTAGTGTGATTCAGCATGAGCTTATCGGGATGTTTGCATGCAGTGGAAATAGGACTGCTGACAAGAGGCCCACTGTTCTTCATGAAGCATAAGATTGCTTCTTTCACAACCAGTCCACTTAAGCATGTGATTGGGTGGCAAGTTCACTCACGGTGAGCTTGATCGTTTTCGTAATCTTATACAAGAGAAGCCCCGCTAGAGTAAAGATGGTTTTTGCTTTGACAAAGACAATAAAACAATATATGGTCACAGGCTTTAGTTGGACTCAGAGATGACAGACACTTGAACTGGATGATTGTCATTGGATGGAGGGTGGAAGGTGGCCTTGTGGTTTGAGAGACCCAGATTCAAGTTCTGTGTCAGCAAGCATCCGCCCTGCTGAAGTGTGTTTGAGCAAGACACTGAATCCCTACCAGCTCCAGGAGTGCTGCTCTGTAGCTGACCCTGACCTCTTACCTCCATGTGGAGGAGGGCAAGAGAAAAGAGAATTTCCCTGACTGGAATCAGTAAAGTGACCCATTACATTTTTGCTACTCCTTCTACTTAAGTACAAAGTACTGAGAATGTCAAAGAGTCGAAACAACATTTCTACAGAAGAGATTAAAGGGGAATACCACTCAATTTGAGGATTCAGAGCAAAGCGGATCAATGTGTGTAAAAATGACAAATGTCTTCAACTAGAAAACAGAGAACTACACATCAGTACCCATATGATCATCTGAACATATATGACCTTATGGACTCAAAGAATACTTGATCTTTTACATTCCTATAGTTTTTTCTTTTTTTTTTTTATAGTAACAACTCTGAACCAGGAAAATGGTATCCACATCCCTATCATCTTTCCATTTTGTCCAGTTTGTTTAGGTTCTGACTTGAGACAATCCATATTGGCCTTTGGGTTTTCTGCATGTTGTTAAAACAGCTGTTGTCAACAATCATATCAAGCGTTTGCATCTAGTGTCCTATTCAGAAATGCTGAAATCTTCACAACTTTAATTGTAATTGTGAATATTCTAAGGTTAAAGAAACAAATTAATGTACTAATATTGTTTGACTCTTTTTTTAATATGCAGTATTAAGTATTTCTCTTTCTGTGTTCTTTAATATGGTCAAACAAAGAACATTCAAAACCTGTAAAAATATGAGGTATGAAAATATTAAGTAAGAACATTTTCAGACTGAAAATGTGAAGCACACTATCAGGGGAAGCACCTGGCTTTCCTTTCTAGGAATTCATCCAGGGATATTGTCCTGCAGGCATTTTGTCAAATTATGGAAATTAAGAAATTTTTATATTTTTCGCCTGAAATAGCCTAAAGGGAGAGAGAGAGGAAGACCTGATGACGACCCATTGGGAAATCTTGTCCTCTTTTGGCACAGTAAAGGTGTGTGAGGAGCAATAGAGTGTGTGGGCTTTCTCTCTCTCCCAGCTCCTCATTAACAGGATGTATGAGTAGGCTACTGCTTTTCATTAAAATAGCCTAAAAACAAAACCACATACAGTATAAGGACAGTTATACTCATCTGACCTCAGAAAGCGAGAGGCAAACAATCTTCTCCCTCATATTATAGACTTAACAGTGTTTCTCGCTCCCTCCCTCCAAGTGAGCACAGTGAAACATTAATGCCAGGATACACTTCATCCACAAGGCCCCTGTGGAATTTTATGATCACAGGATCATGCATATATTTTATATCACGAGTACTTAACTTGAAATTAATCCTTATGATACTACAAACACAACCAAAAACCAAACAGCTTATTATATTGCAGTTCCACAGACCATGTCACTGAAGGCAAATTATCATCAAAGAAGGCAAATAGGCTGCATTTTACATATCCAACACTGGATGACTGACTTGAAAAATGTCTCTGTCAAGAATCTCAAACTCTGCGTAGTGTGGCCAAATGCACATGCACATTCACATGCACACTTTTCTGCCGTGTCATGCCGTGTCAAGTGAAATGCTCATATGTGATTATCAAGATACAAAAAAGCAAAAGACACATGGGGGTTTAACTCTCAAGTGTTTTAAATACAAGGGTGGAAGTAACTAATTACATTTACTCACGTTACTGTAATTGAGTAGCTTTTTTGTGTACTTGTACATTTTGGGTATTTTTTAAAGTCAGTAATTTTACAACAACAGAAACTGGACCATTGTATATTGGCCAATTGTGGAGCCATTTGTAGCTCAGCTAGAGAATAATAATCTGGCTTTATTTTGTTTATGCACTTTATTTTGTAATTTCCAAATTTTCAAATTTAAAGAATCTAGTTTGAACTCTGTCCTCTCGTCCTTTGGGAGTTGCATGGAAAAGATCACATGTAACAGTGTTCTATTTTATAAAATGTAACTCAGTAAGTACATTTTAAAAGAGCAACTTTTTACTTTTACACCAGTACTTTTACTTCTACTTAAGAAAAATATCAGCAAAGTAACAGTACTTCTACTTGAGCAGGACATTCTTTCCAACAGTTTAAATATGTGATTTGTTTTGCAAAACTACATTTTCCAAAAATCAAAAATATCTCTTTATTTCTCTCCAATAGCTTTCTGTGGTATGAGGTATGACTTCTCAAAATCATAAAAAATGCAATCTGATGAAAAATGACTGAATTGCATTAAGGTGGTCGAAAGAAAGCGTTATGGAAAACACTTTCCTGTAGTTAAACTTGGAAGAGTTATTAAAAATAAAATATTTATGTTGGCAAGTGAACACAACTGTCCATACAATTTTTAAAACCATCTCAGGCAGTGCAATTCAATGATCTTACAAATTAGCATTTTTGTTTAATTTTGAAAGGTCATTACTCATGAAACTGGATGAAACTATGATATTTTTGGAAAATGTCTACTTTTGCAGAATAACTTTGATTTCCCTCAACCATAAAACCAAACTCCTGCCTGATCAATCCACCTCAGTGATTTAGAAATTTATAAAATTAAGTGCTCTATTTGCCTCCATAGCATAACTTAAATAAGGAATTAACATGTCTGAAACATCAGGCACAGATCTTGTAACAAAGAGGTCAGCAGGGGACCATCTTTACAGGACAAAAAAAGAACAGAATAATTTGAAGACATTTTATTAACAAATGGATTCTATCTTGGAAACAGCTATCATAAACCCATTATAAAAAACAAACAAACATGTAATGATGAATCGTTCATGCAAATTCCTTGCAGCATTTGTAGTTTCAGAATTAGAAAACTATTTTCTCCTCGTTTACATCAATACAGTTTTCGTTCAAAAACTTCTGACAAAAACAAGAATTAGGCACCTAAGAACAGCTTGGAAAATTGAGGTTGACTGCCTCACATGCACACTGACTCCTACTGTATAATGTTCAATAGCAAAAAAAAGCACATTACATACTGTATGGTGTGCATACACAGATATGAATTGTCATGTTTAAAATGTAATTATTTTTTCAATCTCATCTTTCATCTCTCCAATCCATTTGATTTAGGTAACAAATAATTACAATTTTTATTTATTTACATTAGAACTTTGACTATTGCATGGATTAAGAATTTACATATCCATTTGTTTCACAAATATGCATGATTATCGACACACATCTTTTGTTTAGCATGATTGTCAAAATTGTGAAATATTGCAATGCAAACTGTAATATAGTTTTAAAAACTCACACTGTAACTATTACACTTGAAAATCACATTTTGATTTAAAACCTATACTGACATTTGTATTATGGCTGTCAGTACTCTACAAACGCAGACAGACCACATCAAAGGAACAAACAGTAACATTGCACTTTACCCATGCAGTCAGTAAAAACATATTTGATCACACATTAGACTCAGTGCCTGTTTCCTTTTCACACTGGTAACAGTTCAGTGATACACCCACAGCAGGCCCCCTGAGCCACAGTGAGAAGTCCCTTAGTTCATCATGGCACATACAGTTAGGACAGCAGGTTTCAGTACCTGTTGCTACAAAATCATTTACATTAATTTTACCCTTTGTATAAATTGACTGCCACAGAACATGGTTTCCTCCACTTTTCGTACTCCTCTGGGCATAATAATCCATGTCTGCAAAGAGCCCACGAAGAAATCCTCTTTTTACAAAATGTCTTTGTTGAGAAGTTGGCTTGTTTGTCATTTCAGTTTTCCTTTGGCTTCTTCTCTATTCTTCCTTATTCTATGCACTCTCTTCTCTCTTCTTCTCTTCTCTCTGCATCCTCTCAACTTCACTTTGGTTCCCAGTTAAGGTGCCATCTATGAAATGTAATAGAGAGACACATGAAATTATTTGCCACGGCGGCAAGCAAACATGTATTTAAATAAGCTAGTGGTATAGTAATAATGACACATTCATTTTGCATACCTCAAAGCGACTGTAGATTTTCCTCTCCTTCCGCATGCTTTGGATCTTCTCAAGCAGCTTCTCCCGCTCCTGAGTGGTCTTAGGCTGCCCTCTGCTTAATCTGGTGCCTCCTTTTTCCTTATTGGCATTCTTGCCAGCCTCATCTTCTTTGTCATCATCAGTGACAGCTGGCTCTTTGGTAGGCTCTGTCCTGCATTGGCTATTTGCAGAAATTTGCTCTAGAAGCAACTTTGTATCATCTCTGAGGTTGCTGCTTGAGAGTACATTGGCTGTTGATGAGTGGTAACGGGACTGGCTTGCTTTTGACTGCTTTGACTGAGGTGACAGAGGAACTACTTCATCTGATGTGACCTCTGCCATTTCAGAGCTGTTATTTTCCTTTGCTTGGTCATTTGGTTTTCCATGGCAGACAGATTCCTGTGGAGTAGTTTTGTTGACCTTGTTTGTGGCCTCAGCGTCCCCAAGTTTTTTCTCACTTGCAGAGTCAGGTCTCTCAGGCTCTTTGCTTACTTCACACTGATTGTCCATATTATTGTTTTCAGCAGGTGCAGGTTTCACAGAAGTATGGCTTTCAGAAGTAACAGGTTTGGACTCTGTGGGTGTTTTATATGGTGGATAAGGCTCTGTTGGGAGTGGAGTGACTTTTGAGGTAGGGTCAGTCAGGCTATGATCAGATGAAGATTCTGTTGATGGGGGTGTGGGAGATTTGCTTGAGTCTGCTGAGGAGAGTTTGGGAGAGGAGCTGGTTTCTGAGGGGCTGTGTACAGAGGACTTGTTGGTTTCTGAGGGGCTCAGCACAGGGGATTTGTTGGTTTCTGAGGGGCTAAGTACAGGGGACTTGCTGGTTTCTGAGGGGCTGAGTACAGGGGACTTGCTGGTTTCTGAGGGGCTGAGTACAGGGGACTTGCTGGTTTCTGAGGGGCTGTGTACAGGGGACTTGTTGGTTTCTGAGGGGCTGAGTACAGGGGACTTGCTGGTTTCTGAGGAGCTGAGTACAGGGGACTTGTTGGTTTCTGAGGGGCTGAGTACAGGGGACTTGTTGGTTTCTGAGGGGCTGAGTACAGGGGACTTGATGGTTTCTGAGGGGCTGAGTACAGGGGACTTGCTGGTTTCTGAGGGGCTGAGTACAGGGGACTTGCTGGTTTCTGAGGAGCCGAGTACAGGGGACTTGCTGGTTTCTGAGGGGCCGAGTACAGGGGACTTGTTGGTTTCTGAGGGGCCGAGTACAGGGGACTTGCTGGTTTCTGAGGGGCCGAGTACAGGGGACTTGCTGGTTTCTGAGGGGCCGAGTACAGGGGACTTGCTGGTTTCTGAGGGGCCGTGTACAGGGGACGTGCTGGTTTCTGAGGAGCCGAGTATAGGGGACTTGATGGTTTCTGAGGGGCTGAGTACAGGGGACTTGTTGGTTTCTGTTTTTTCAGCCTTAGGAGACACAGCTGATGCACCTGAGTCAGACTGAGGGGAAGAACATGATATTTTTGCAGCGGGACTGGGAGCACTAGATCCCGTTAGGGTAAGTTCAGATGGAGAGGTTGTTTGTGCTAGTGCAACTTTGAGAGATGCACTTGGCTTGGATGGGGAAGCATTAGGAGGACAATCAGAATGAACGGCTGGATTGAGAACAGAACTGGTTTCTGCTGGAGCATGCTCAGGTGGAGGTTCTGCTGGGGTGAGCTCAGGAGTATTAGGCTCTTTTTGGTCAGGTCTGGAATTAGGACTTTCCAGATCAGATACAACAGGTAAACATGACTCAGTAGGCAGAGAGACAGAGGATGATTGGCTAAGGCTAGGAGATACATTGTATTCAGCTTTGACATCCTTTGGAGAAACCCTGGACTGTACTGAGACAGGCTGTGGAACAGAGTTGGATTTTGATTTAGGAAGATCTTTTTCTGAACCAGGTTTAAGAGTGCAAGATTCTTCAGAGTGCGTCTTTGTGGTGGACTGGAATGAAGCTGTGTTTGGTTCTGAGTCATTTGCACAAGTATCAGAGGAAACATTTGATTCTGCATGTGAAGAGTCAGTTGTTGAAAGGGTCCCAGATGAAGTCGACTGGGTAACAGAATCATGTTTAACTTGGGTAGAGTCGGATGGTAAAGCTGTTTGTATGATGGAAGATTCTTGTAAAGTTTGGTTAGCAGATTGGGAGGATTCTGGCGGGGAGGGGCTGGCAGATTCCTGTGGCTCTGTTTTGTCAGATTTTGGAGACAGTATACTGGAGGTAGGGGTGGAGCTGGAATCTGCTGGGCTGATGTTAGAAGGGACGACCTCTAATGGAGTGGAATGAGGAGCAGAGCCAGAGGGGGAGGGACCAGAAACAAATGGAATGTTCTGAGAACTAGAATCTGACATGTGATCAGAGAAAGAGCTTGGTACTGATGGATGAGAAGAGCTGGATTCTGATCCAATGGGATGAGAAACTGCACTAGATTTAGACGGAGTGGGAGGAGAAGTGTCACTGGATTCTAACTGGAGTGGCCCAAGATTTTGGTTAGATTCCAGCGTGACAGATTTAGAAGACGGTGGTAGCTCCACTGAACTGGGGTTGAGTGAACTAGACTCCTTCGAGGTAGAATCAAGGGTTGGGCTTTCATGTTTATCCGTGCTTTGTGCAAGTGAGTCTGTTGGAGAAGGAACACTAGAAGACTTGGTGTCTGTTTTTGTAAGGGGATGACATGGGCTACACTCTTTTGCAGCAGGATTTGATAGCTTTGGTTTTTCTGGTGATTGGCTATGAGATGGAGCTGATCCTGCAGAAACAGGCAGAGATACACTTGCTTGGCTGTTCTTCAGCTCTATCTTCTCTGAATCAGTTGAGTCTCTTGTTTGCTTCTCCTCACTGCTATGGGAAGGTTTTGAATCATTTCTGGGATGGCCTTCCTCCTTGTTAGTCTTGTCATTGACATCACGATGTAGACTTGATTCTGTGGATATTTTATTCCCTGCATCCTCTGCAGTAGCATTTTTTTCTGAGAAAGTCTCAGATTCCTCCTTTTTCACAGTGGTGGTGTTTTTTAATTCAGATGGAGGCATTTTGGGATCTTTCTCTGTGCTCTTTTCAGCTGATGCAGCCTTAGCAGCTTTCCGTTTTGCTGCTAACTCTTTGAAAAACATGAGCCTCTTGTCTGGATCACTCATATCTACATAAAATGGATCGCCCAGAAAAGCTTTGGGTGGGTGTACTGGTTGGTCGGTTTTGGACAGCTCAACTTGAGAAGGCTCGGGTCGGGGCATTGATGGTGAAAAGTTAGCAGGCTCTACTTCTGCAGGTTTAGATGACTCCTTTATATCATTGTTTTCTATAAGATCCTTCAACATTTTTTCCCTTGATGAATCCTTAACATCTGCTTTATTATCTATATCATCTGCTTTGGAAGTTTCTGTGGTAGAGTTATCAAAGGTGGCTGACTTTCCGTAACGGCTCCATTCAAAAGGTTCTCTTGCAATAGATCTCCTTTGGCCCAAAACCTTAGAGGCAAAAGGTAATTTTGTCCGATCATCCTCATTTTTGTCAGTTTCCTCATCATGTTGGCCTGGGGCAGTGGAATCTTGAGAAACATGCTGTTCCAGTTGAGAGCTGAATATTAGAGAGGATCTCAGCCTGGAGCTCCTTTGAACTGCAGCATTGTATTTCCTACGGAATGACTCCTCCCTTCGAGCAACAGTGTTTTTTGGTTCCTTTGGTTCTACCTCCTCCATCTTGTCCCCTTCAGTTGTTGATGATGATTCTGATAGTGTTGTTGGTGTTGTTTTGGTTTCTGCTGCCATGGTAACAAAGTCATCAGGTATTTTTTTGGAGGACTCTGGGACAGTGAGTTTGGTGTAACCTGGCAGTTGACTTGCCCTGGGTACTGCTGGAATCTTGAACTCTCTGGCATTAGGAAATTTAGGAACTGATAAATCTGTGCCTGATGCCATTCCTTGTAAGGGGTCAGAGGACTCTTCAAAAGGGTCTGTTTCATGAGGTGGTTGCAGTGGCAGGTCTTCATCTCCTGCATTATCAAATGCACTGAGGTATGAGCTAATCCTCCAATTTCTTAGCCCCTGTTTCACCATAGGATCCTTACGGTCAATGTTAGGCGCCTGGAAAAACTGCTTCTGATCTGGTGGATTTGGGTGTGTGGGAGAGGTCTGACAGGCATATGGCTGACCTACACTTAATCTTTTAGGATGCGATGACCCGAATGGTACTTCCACTACAGGTAATTTCTCTGAGCCCTGGTCAAAGTCTACATTGCTGGTAGATGATAAATAGTTAAGCACAGGGTCAAAGTTATCAGATGGTTCAAACTCTTGTGGTAAACCAGGATCAGAATACTGATCCGCTGGAGGGTAGCCATGGTCCCGGAACTTATCATAGCCACTGTAATCTGCTTCTGGTCCTGTCCTTGGATATGGTTGCTGCCCCCTTTGGAACTGCCTTCCCTGGTTCTCAAAGTTTGGCATTCCTTGCTGCTGCAGGTATTGGTAAGAGGAGTGTCTGCCAGGAACACCTTCAGCATAACTGTGCCGTTTGAAGGCAGGATTTTCCATTATATTGATAGGCATCCTGGAGTGGCCCTGCTCATAGGATGGATCCATTCGTAATTGCTGCGAGGGAAACTTATTGTACATATCTACAGGGCCTTGGTCTAGTGACCTGTGCATGGATTCATGCCTGTTTAGGGGCATCTTTTTCCAATCCATATCCATGCGTTCATCAAAGGAGTGTCTAGCCCATTCCTCTGGACGAGAAGTGTTTGGTAGAAATTTCCTGGGCTCTCTGTACAGTGGAGGTCTATCACTAATGTATTGCCTCTCAGGTAAATGGCTGAAATCCTCCACTGAAGCAAGCACATTTTCAATTATCAGTGGTTGGGACTGGGCATACAGAATCCGGAACTCTTCATCAAAAGTAGATACAAGCTGTCCAAGGAAAAGGTGTGCGAGACAACGGTGTATCTTCTCAAAAGACCACATGAAGCTGTACAAAGAGATGAAAGTAAATATGAATTCTTGGAAGCATAATATTCATTGCATGTCTCATCTTAGTTTTTGCTTACACAAAAATATGGGCACTGGGGAGTCTCAATACACTCAGAAAATACTAAATACACGGTATAAAATAATATATTTGTAGGCGCCATGTAAAGCACTTACAAATAAAAAGTATTATTATCATTAATGTGATCAATAATCATTGACACCACTTGTGATACTAGGTACTTGAGCTTTCCAAGAAACCATACTCATATGGCTTTCAGTTTTTAAATTGCCTCACCTGTAGTTTCCACTCAGCACAGCCCTGCAGTCTGTCAACAGGAAGCGATCCATCATCTGACCTTTGAAGGATTTCCCTGAGCGGCAGTGATAGGTGATGCCAGACACTGTTCTCACACGTAAAGACTGTGGGACAGGCATTGAGTCAATGATTGAATCACCCACATACGATGAATATCTTTATATTGTAAACTACAATCCAAGCTAGGTGGCAGCATTGCACTAACATTACAAGTTCCAAAGTAATGTGATGTAAAATGGCTGCAATTCAAGTTCCCTTTCAATACGCAATATTCAAAAGTTGTTTTTTCACTGGAACTCTGGGACTCACTTGGATGCTCTCCAGATTAACCCGGCAGTTGGAAACCATGTTGATGAAGTGATGTGCATGTTGCTCATCTAGAAGGATATAGACGGCAACATTCCGCATGGCAGCATTAAGAACATCCGCCAATATGTCAACATCAGTAAACATGTCCATCACTATAGCAACCACCTGAAGAGAAAAAAGCCACACATGAGACAACTGTTAAAACAGGATTGTTGTTGTTGGTGTGTGTTTTGAATTTTGTTTGAGAAAATAGCATGAATAATCAGCAACTGAGAATCAGCCCTATGTCTACTTCATCAAATAAGTCAATCATAAATTACCTTAATATTTCCTTATCATATGACACTTTCAAACACAGGTGTAGCATATGTATAAGTGATAGACATACTTGCTGAGCATTTTTAATGAGTCGTCGGGCCTGCTCCTTGATAGTCGGCATGTCAGGCTCAGCGGGGTTGACCAGAGTTGTGACCTCTGTGGGTCCAATGAAGTGATGCAGCTGAGGCCAGCCAAGGTCCAGGTCTGGGGCATCCAGGTCAGAGTGCATAGGCCAGTAGGTGTC
Source organism: Centroberyx affinis (assembly GCF_046629955.1). Classification (NCBI taxonomy): domain Eukaryota; kingdom Metazoa; phylum Chordata; class Actinopteri; order Beryciformes; family Berycidae; genus Centroberyx; species Centroberyx affinis. Next base: position 2,863 of record NW_027282512.1, on the reverse strand, counting down.
TGAGGACCCATCTCCACCAGACTCCAGATAGCGCTGTTCAGGGTGGCTGCTCTTCTGTGGGACCTGAACAGTGCACTGAATATACTGGACCTCTGGTGCGGACAGGAAGTCCACTACATCTTCTCTTTGGAGGAATTGATAGTAGCCCTCCAAGTTCTCCTCAACAAGTGCATCAATAGCCAACCGGTACTCTTCCCGATAGTGAGGAGGGAGGTAGTTGGGGTCCAGGGGATTATCCCCAGCAGAGGAACACTGAGAGCGATGTGCCATAATGCTATCTAAGGAGAGATCACAGGCAAAAGGAGAACTGTGATAAATAGGTGAATCATGCACAATATGAACAATTTTCCGACCACACAGCTGTTTCAGTGTCTCAAAATAACAGAAAAAAGGATAATAGCTAATATTTTCCCCCAACAGAAGCCTGAATCTAGGAGGCAAATCTCCCATACAAGAGATTTAGGAGCCTTATCTCGGGGATCCTCTCAGTTATAACACTGTCCTAGCAAAAACACAATGAGGGAGGGGAGATGGAATGAGTCTACCACAAGATAGAGGGTTATGGGTGTGGCTCCTCCCTCTGGCCAACAAGCCAAGTCTCCATTTGCAAGTTCATGTATTGCCACATCCATAAAAATTGAAAAAGAATGAAAATATAACAGTCCATTCAAAACACCAATCAAGCCTTATCGGCAAGATAAAACGGGTTGGGGGAATAAATAATCTAAATGAACAGTTTTCCAGTCGTTTTAGCGTAAAGCAGAGAGTTTATCAACAATGTTGTTTTTTACATTGATAGGCCGAAAACGTAATGACAGCAAACTTAAGCAGAGCCAGGCAACGCTGTAGCAAAAGTTAGTAGAGTAGGCGCGCTTGTCATATGGTAAGTTTTATAGGCTATTTCCATATTAAAGTTAGTGACCTTACCTCACTGATAAGTATTCCTCAACATTTTGGTCGGTTAAACTTTAATCCGGTCATTACGCCTCCCAGTTCCTCTGGTTCGTCTCTTCTACTGTTTTCCTCCACCAACGTGTCGTGCTTCTAGTCCAGATGGGACTCGTCGAAAGTTTTCTGTTGCATTGCTTTATGTTTCGTTCTGTTGCATTTCACCACCCCGCTTAACCAGTTTATTGTCATGCTCGAGGCATGTTGGCGAGAATGTTTGAAGTACAGCACACAGAAAGGCTCCTGTCGACAAATCTCGCCCCGCCTCGACTACAGCTCTGCCGACTTTATAAACTACAGCTCTTCTCAGCAGAGTAGTTGTCCATGCTTGTTCACTGGCGGCTGAACTCTGCCCATCTGTAATCTCTTGACGTCCCGACGGTGAAACTACCTTATGTGGTATCGACGTTTGGTGTCAAAATTCCTCCGCAGCAAATTTATATTGGGCGCGTTACTCAGAAACCTAGAGTATTGTTGCCCATTATAAAAGTAGCCTAATAACTACTCTTTGCATTCCCTTCCCGTCACACCCCCAAAATGTGCGGCTGCCTCCTCTCTGACCTTCAAACATCTGGATAAATCTCCTGTGTGAATTATCAGGGACTACAATAGCTATCGTAAAAGTAGTGGGAGTACCAAGTAAACGTTTTTTCATCTAAGATTGCTTAATGTGAAAGAATGCGATGAAATTATGAAGAAAAAGAATCGGGGAGATGATAGTTTTAGGATAAACAAGTTCAATCTGAAATGTATAGGGGTTGATAACAAAAGTAACGCCCTTTGCACTGGATTGCATTTTTTACACTAGGTTACTTCTTACTGGGGAAAAGTAAACACATGCAGCCTAACATTAACATTTCTTTCTTTCTTTTTTTTTTTTACTATACACTGTGTTATGTAGTGTGTCTCTGACAGCGCCCGACTTATGGATAACGTGCATGTGCGTTCATCATGGTTACCATGGACACCAAAAAGCGTTCAGGAAATGAGAATGTGAATCTTTGATATTCCCCAGTTAACTACTAACTCGTTATACAACCAGACCTGCTGAATAGTTTGAATTAAAAAATGAGTTCCCGCAACAATAACATACGCAGCAAAACTGGAAGTAAGGCACAGAAAGGAGTCAAAAAGGCAGGTAGGTACGGCAATCATGAGAATGATATCAGTCAACCAAGACATGTTAACATGTTAAAGGTACTGGATTGAGGCCTGTAGGGTAAAACATGGCATGAAGCATTGAGCCTCTTAACATGATGATGATGATGATGATGTAGACAATGATGTACTGGTGAGGATGGTGATGATGATAATGTTGATAATGATTATACCCTACTTTCCTCTGATGAAGGAGCAGTCCCACAACACAGACAGAACAGCAGGGCAGTGCTTGGCCAGGACAAAGGCAAAGCCTCAAAGCCTGCAGGCAACACTTCCTCTGCTAACACTGTGCCAGCAGCCAAGAAAGGTACGGTACTGCTGCTCACTCATTCTTTTGTTTCTCTTCATGCTTCATTAACAATCCATCTTGCTCGATTTGCAATAATGCCTACAGACTGAAATAATGCCCATTACTTCACCAGACAGGCTCTGCTGTAACTGTACCTTGTGGTGTTGTACTAGCGAGAGTGCCTATGAAGAGACCTTGGATGTTGGAGGGGTTTTCAAGCGGGTACTTCCCATAACATGTTTTGTTGAATAGGGCCCTGGATACAGTGAGGGTTGCTCCACAGTAAGAGCAAAAATAGCCATGTCAGGATGGAATGTGATGTAACTTAAGTGAGGGAAATGATGCAACCTAGCTGCTCAAGTGAAGACTTGAAAACAATCCCTCATTGTTTCCTTCGGGCGCCACCCAAGGCACACAGAGGAGTAGTTGGAATAGAAGCATGAAAAATAATGTACACTCAGTTCA
>NW_027282511.1:27500-34582 GCF_046629955.1 Centroberyx affinis | reverse complement strand
CTCTCCTGTCCTCCTCTCCTCCCTCCTCTCCTCTCTCCTCTCCTCTCCTCTCCTCTCCTCTCCTCTCCTCTCCTCCTCTCCTCCTCTCCTCCTCTCCTCTCCTCTCCTCTCTGTACCTGAGTGTCTGGGCTCAGGTACACTCAGCCACCTGGAGGACAGGCCAGGACTCCTCTCCTCTCCTCCTCTCTCCTCTCTCCTCTCCTCTCCTCTCCTCTCCTCTCCTCTCCTCTCCTCTCCTCTCCTCTCCTCCTCTCCTCCTCTCCTCCTCTCCTCTCCTCTCCTCTCTGTACCTGAGTGTCTGGGCTCAGGTACACTCAGCCACCTGGAGGACAGGCCAGGAGAGGAGAAGCACTGTTACAGTTATTATTTCCATCTGTGATCTTCTTTTCAGCTGATGAGCCCCAAAGCTCGTAAACTGTCCTGTGTGGTAGAGAAGGCAGAGAGTGTCTACTGGCCCGTCCTGAGGAAGCTGAGCCAGGACGTCCAGCAAGGTGGACAGGACCTGTGTTCTTCTATCTATGTTCTAGAAGTTATTCTTTCCATCTCTAAAATGTTGTTTACATTTGACTTGGAGTATGTTTTAACCAGTTCCTTGTTATCTGCTTCATAGCTGCAATTCTAAGTATCTGTATCTCAGGTATCTGTCTGTTTCTAATGTGAGTTCAGATGGTGATATACCTAAAATAATACATTTTGGTTCAAGTGCCTTTTTAATTTGGAAAATGTTCATGATAGAGGTTATAATTAGTTGCCTGAACGTCACATCACATGCGAGTGATTTGCATTCTTTTCGCCACAGCTTCTCCAACAGTCTGTTTAATGGATATTGAGAATTTTGATTGTATTTTTGGCGTGATAAAGAATCTTGTGTATATTTTCCATGAGTACTCCCTCCAATACCTAGAATTTGTTGTTTTATGTATTGCTTTATACGTATTTTCCCAGTCTTCCTGTTTTAACTGTCCACCTAGTTCTAAGTTCCACTTTGACCTGATTCTATCTTGTGTTTCAATATTATCCTTTAGTATTTTATATATTTTGGAAAGAGTATTCTTGGTGTCCATATTATAGTTTTTTATCATAAATCTTGGTAAGGGGTGCTGCTCTTGGTTGCCTTCTCTTTTTTGAAAATTGTTGATATAGTTTCTAAGTTGTAAATATTTATAAAAATTTGACTGAGCTAAATCAAATCTATTTGATATGGCTTCGAAGGAATTAACATCATTCTTAACATCATTCTTAATTAGTATTTGTGAATATATTTGCAGACCTTTTGATGACCAAACTTTTAACACATTATCCATTTTGTTTGGTTTAAATTGAGGGTCCCATGCCGTTTCTCTGAGATAAAGTAATCTGTTGTTTATTTTATGTTTTTTACAAATTTGTTTCCAGTTATATAGAGTGTTATTAGTCCATCTGCTTTGCCCTTTCAATTGTGCAATATCTGTCTTATCTATAAAGGGTAATGTCTTTATTGAAAGTGGAGGCAGCTCTGTTTCTATCACTTTGTGTTTGCAGAACTCTCCAGAGCAACACGAGCACCTGGCTGCTGGAACCTCAGTGTAACACTGAAGTCCAGTCAGAGGAAACTTATGACGATGGAACAAAGACAATAATATGTTTACCAATAATTGTAAATTCATAGTATTCCCATGATGTCACATGCATTTCCTACCAATACGCCGCTTTACAATACACACAGCTCATTGGCTGTGTTTGTCATGTGATTGTAATCAGCTGTTCATTTATTACAATCACCTGTTATTTTCCTACCAACATGGCCGTGTGCTGATGGAACAGAATACCATGAACAGGTGAAAAAATGTGGGAGACCGGACACAGCAGATTCTGCCAATATCAAAAAACGAGTCTCTCATTTTTTTCGCCTGTTTAAATTATTGGTAAACATATTTTCTTCATTCCATCGGCAAACGTTTCAAACTGAAAGGTTTAATAAACATAAAGAAACAGATTCACTTCAATTCAGCAACAGGACTAGTTTTTTATTTCTCTTCAGAATCTGCTTTGTTCTCGTTCCTTTCTGTGGCAGCAGTGTGATGTTCAGACTGTTCAGACTGTTCAGACTGTTCAGACTGTTCAGACTGTTCAGACTGAGCAGACTGAGCAGACTGTTCAGACTGTTCAGACTGTTCAGACTGTTCAGACTGTTCAGACTGTTCAGACTGTTCAGACTGTTCAGACTGAGCTGCTGTGGCTCATCATGGCAGAGATGCTCGACTCCAGCTGCTTCCAGGCTTCAGCTCAAACCAGACACTGAAACTTTCCCTGACTTCCTCCTGCAGCTCTGAGGGAAGCAGCTGATGTCACTCTGCACCTGAAGCCTCTGCAGAAGATCCTGCAGGACGCTGAACACATGGACTTCACACAGGTCAGACTGAACACGGGTCAGACTGAACACAGGTCAGACTGAACACATGGACTTCACACAGGTCAGACTGAACACTGGTCAGACTGAACACATGGACTTCACACAGGTCAGACTGAACACGGGTCAGACTGAACACATGGACTTCACACAGGTCAGACTGAACACGGGTCAGACTGAACACATGGACTTCACACAGGTCAGACTGAACACGGGTCAGACTGAACACTGGTCAGACTGAACACGGGTCAGACTGAACACGGGTCAGACCTGAACACAGGTCAGACTGAACACGGGTCAGACCTGAACACAGGTCAGACTGAACACGGGTCAGACTGAACACAGGTGGGACCTGAACACGGGTCAGACCTTAACACAGGTCAGACTGAACACATGGACTTCACACAGGTCAGACTGAACACGGGTCAGACTGAACACATGGACTTCACACAGGTCAGACTGAACACGGGTCAGACTGAACACTGGTCAGACTGAACACGGGTCAGACTGAACACGGGTCAGACCTGAACACAGGTCAGACTGAACACGGGTCAGACCTGAACACAGGTCAGACTGAACACGGGTCAGACTGAACACAGGTGGGACCTGAACACGGGTCAGACCTTAACACAGGTCAGACTGAACACATGGACTTCACACAGGTCAGACTGAACACGGGTCAGACTGAACACAGGTGGGACCTGAACACGGGTCAGACCTTAACACAGGTCAGACTGAACACATGGACTTCACACAGGTCAGACCGGAACACGGGTCAGACCTGAACACATGGACTTCACACAGGTCAGACTTCACACAGGTCAGACTGAACAGGGGTCAGACCTGAACCCAGGTGGGACCTGCAGCCCTCTGCTCACTGTGAGGACTGAGGTGTTTCCTGCTTCTTGTTGCAGCTGGGGTCCAACATGGCGGCTGTGATGCACACAGTGAGTCTGGTGTGGAGCAGGTGTCAGTTCTACAGCCGGCCCGCCAGGATCATCATCCTGCTGCAGCAGATCTGCAACCTGTTCATCAACATGGTACTTTGTGTTTGGAGCTTGAAGTTAGGGGCGGGCAATACCAACACAACCAAATATCACAATATTTTTGACCCGATACCTTGATATTGATAATGTGAGGATATACAGTATTGGAGAAGACTGGTGGTGCTTTCAGATTTACACTTAAGAACATTTAGAGAAAAGAGCATGAGTAGACTAATGTGGATATGAGGAAGCAGGTCCAGAGCTTCACTGTTCATTTCACTACAGAGCACCACAGCAGTCCAGTAAGTTCAGAAAACGTCTTTAATATCTCGGAGGGTCCTGACACACATCATGACATCCGGGCCGGTGCAGGGGAACACCTGCTGCTAGATATGCATGGGAGCCCAAAGCAAGACATGAAACAAGTTCTATGGAAGAGAACTGTAGAACTGTAAAAGACACGATGTTTAAGACCTTGAGAAGACAACATTTAAGTTCTATCACAATATTACAATGACCAAAATCCCAGAGGGTCTGTGGTCTGCTGTGTGGATCTATCACTGTAAGTTCCCTTCAGTCTGAGCGGCTCCTTCCTGCAGAGCAGGAAGTTCCTGCGTCCAGAGGAAGTGATGTCAGGCCTGACATCAGAGAGCCGCCACACGCTGCACCGCATCAGGCTGAGCATCCAGACCCTGCAGAGCCTCAGACACACCTACAGCTCCATCTGCAAGGTAAACCTGGACCTGAACCCTGAACCTGAACCTGAACCTGCAGCTCACTGAGCTACAGAACAGATTAATATCTGAAGCCCAAGTGAAAACATGAATGTGTTGAAGTTGGTTTCTTCTTGACTGCAGGATGGAAACTCCAGGAGCTCCAGGAGCTCCAGGAGCTGGGACTTTCCTTCTCATCTGGTCTTCTGCCACCTGGATGCTTTCCTGAAGCGGCTGCAGTCCATTGAAGTACACACACACACACACACACACACACACACACACACAGAAGAGTAGAACCCTGTTAAAATGGAACTGAATAGGAACAGGAAGTATGGATTGGTGAAAAGTTCATTTCTCTCCCCCCCCCCCCCCAGGAGGTGTACAGTGTGTGTGTGTTGCTGTCCCGGCTGCAGCAGGTGGAGCTGCAGGGTGTAGCAGGCGGAGCGCTGAGCGACCTGCTGCAGTCCGTCAACAAGGACTTCCTGCAGTGTGTCCACACACTGGCTGCCTGCAGACCAGACCCCACCGACACCACCGACCAGGTCAGCAGCTCACAGGGCCAGGTCACAGGGCCAGGTCACATGACCAGGTCACAGGGCCAGGTCACATGACCAGGTCACAGGGCCAGGTCACAGGGCCAGGTCACATGACCAGCTCACAGGGCCAGGTCACAGGGCCAGGTCACAGGGCCAGGTCACAGGGCCAGGTCACAGGGCCAGCTCACAGGGCCAGGTCACAGGGCCAGGTCACATGACCAGGTCACATGACCAGGTCGCAGCACACAGTCACATGATGTATCCAGTACTGCAGTACAAGTACTGTGACTTCACTGATATCCTACTGGAGTAGAAGCAAAAGTACTGCTGTAAAAAACTACTGCAGTAAAAGTAAAAAGTGTCTAATTTAAAATCTTCAGAGTACAAGTTCCTGCTTTCCTTTTTAGAAAGTCTTCCTCCTCCTCCTCTCCCTCCTCCTCCTCTTATTCCTCCTCCTCTCCCTCCTCCTTCTCTTATTCCTCCTCCTCTCTCCTTGTCTTCCTCCTCCTCCTCTCCTCCTCTCCCTCCTCCTCCTCCTCTTATTCCTCCTCCTCTTCCTCCTCCTCTTCCTCCTCAGAGTGTTGATGTGAGCCTGCAGAAGTTTCAGGATGACATCACAGACTTTGAGTGGCGGCTGGGTTCTCTCCTCTGCAGAGTCTGGGACGACTGTCCCTCTGCTGAGGCTGCAGGCAAGGTGAGGCCCCGCCCTCCTGTCAGTCATCTGGCATCAGTTGATCAGCTGATCAGCTGATCAGCTGATGCTGCGCTCTGTGTTCCAGCTGTTCCAGATGTTCGGCTTCATGTTGGAGCGTCCGCTCGTCCGGCAGCAGCTCCTCCACAGGTCGCTCCGTCTGGTGCGGCTGCTGAGCGGCGAGCTGGAGCGAGCCGAGCGGGAGGCGGGGGGGGAGGCGGGGGGAGCGGGGGGGGAGGCGGGGGGGAAGAACCTGCCGCCCGCCGCCGGGCGACTCGCCCGGGCGCACCGGCTCCGACAGAGAGTCCAGACCGCCATGAGGAGCTACGAGGCCGTCAGACACCTGTAAGACCAGAGGAAGAACAGAATATTACATCTTTGATCTGGAGAGATGACTGACGCAGCTCAGACACACTGACAGGCTTGGGTGCTTTTTTTGTGGTATTTTATTTTATTTCTTCTAATACATCAAATTTCTTATTAATGATAATAATAATCATAATGATGATACTGTTGAAGCAAAAAACATTTGGTGTAATTTTCTCATTCCTGCTATTTCTGGGAAAACAGGCTGATTGTGGAAAAGGGAACTCAAATTTTTCACGACAATTATGATTATTTTTGTTTTTTACTGTCCTACCACTGGTAGATCACAGGTTTATAAGTTTAAAAGTTTTCATCCTAACACACGATACTGTGGAATATATAAGATCTATTTGACATGATGGAGTCTCGGCCCTGCCTCTCGTCAGTCGGTCTGCGGTTGGTGTTGATGAAGATGAAGAGCAGCTGCTTCTGTCTGCAGGTGTCCGGACTCAGAGGCCGAGCTGCTGCGTCAGTACGAGCGGGCGTCAGTAGCTCTGTGTCAGTACTGCGAGGCCGTGCGCTCGGCCTGGAGCCGCCGGGCCGATGCAGACTGCGCCTCCGGCCTGGAGCAGCCTGTGATGCTGCGCCGGGACGTCCTGCTGAGGGTCAACTTCCCCCCGCAGGTCGCTCCTCTTTGCGATAATACATCTTTATTTAGCACTTTATACACAGTTACACAGTAAAACATCACATTAACTGCAAAAGCAATGAAAGCAAAGTAAGAAAGGAGCAAAACAATAAGATCCACAGATAAAAGTGAGTTAAGATTTAACAGACGATAGTTAACTGACATCAGACTCTTCAGGTTACAGGTTGGCTCACAGTTATAAAGGTTTTTAACCAAATCACACATGAAGTATGACAGCAACGCCTCTGAGTCTGCTCAGATACACACACACACACACACACACACACACACACACACACACACTCCCAGCAAGAAACTAGAGATTTGATGTGAACCTTGCTGAACCTTATTAATCCCCCAGGAGGGAAGTCTGTCCTCCTCTGGCTGCTGCAACTGAACCTGCCATCTCCCTGTGTGTGTGTGTGTGTGTGTGTGTGTGTGTGTGTGTGTGTGTGTGTGTGTGTGTGTGTGTGTGTGTGTGTGTGTGTGTGTGTGTGTGTGTGTGTGTGTGTGTGCCTGTGTGTGTGTGTGTGTGTGTGTGTGTGTGTGTGTGTGCAGCTGGCGGCTGTGCTGAGGGAGGTGAAGTACCTGCAGGCTCAGTGGGACGTTCCTCCCAGAGCAGCAGAGATCTTCAGCAGGAGACAAACCTTCAGGAAGAACATCTGCAGCCTGGAGCTGCTGGTGTCCTGCTACAACCAGGTCCACACACACACACACACACACAGGCACACACACAGGCACACACACACACACACACACACACAGGCACA
>NW_027282511.1:0-20000 GCF_046629955.1 Centroberyx affinis | reverse complement strand
GTCATCCAGAGCTGGAGACACATGTTCACACACCAGCTGCTCCTGTCTGTCTGCAGCAGGTACACCTGTCTGTCTGCTGCTCCTGTCTGTCTGCTACACCTGTCTGTCATCCAGAGCTGGAGACACATGTTCACACACCAGCTGCTCCTGTCTGTCTGCAGCAGGTACACCTGTCTGTCTGCTACACCTGTCTGTCATCCAGAGCTGGAGACACATGTTCACACACCAGCTGCTCCTGTCTGTCTGCAGCAGGTACACCTGTCTGTCTGCTGCTCCTGTCTGTCTGCTACACCTGTCTGTCATCCAGAGCTGGAGACACATGTTCACACACCAGCTGCTCCTGTCTGTCTGCAGCAGGTACACCTGTCTGTCTGCTGCTCCTGTCTGTCTGCTACACCTGTCTGTCATCCAGAGCTGGAGACACATGTTCACACACCAGCTGCTCCTGTCTGTCTGCAGCAGGTACACCTGTCTGTCTGCTACACCTGTCTGTCATCCAGAGCTGGAGACACATGTTCACACACCAGCTGCTCCTGTCTGTCTGCAGCAGGTACACCTGTCTGTCTGCTGCTCCTGTCTGTCTGCTACACCTGTCTGTCATCCAGAGCTGGAGACACATGTTCACACACCAGCTGCTCCTGTCTGTCTGCAGCAGGTACACCTGTCTGTCTGCTGCACCTGTCTGTCTGCTACACCTGTCTGTCTGTCTGCAGCAGGTACACCTGTCTGTCTGCTACACCTGTCTGTCATCCAGAGCTGGAGACACATGTTCACACACCAGCTGCTCCTGTCTGTCTGCAGCAGGTACACCTGTCTGTCTGCTGCACCTGTCTGTCTGCTACACCTGTCTGTCTGCTACACCTGTCTGTCTGTCTGCAGCAGGTACACCTGTCTGTCTGCTACACCTGTCTGTCATCCAGAGCTGGAGACACATGTTCACACACCAGCTGCTCCTGTCTGTCTGCAGCAGGTACACCTGTCTGTCTGCTGCACCTGTCTGTCTGCTACACCTGTCTGTCTGCTACACCTGTCTGTCTGTCTGCAGCAGGTACACCTGTCTGTCTGCTACACCTGTCTGTCATCCAGAGCTGGAGACACATGTTCACACACCAGCTGCTCCTGTCTGTCTGCAGCAGGTACACCTGTCTGTCTGCTACACCTGTCTGTCTGCAGCAGGTACACCTGTCTGTCTGCTACACCTGTCTGTCTGTCTGCTGCAGGTACACCTGTCTGTCTGCTGCACCTGTCTGTCTGCTGCAGGTACACCTGTCTGTCTGCTACACCTGTCTGTCTGTCTGCAGCAGGTACACCTGTCTGTCTGCTACACCTGTCTGTCTGTCTGCTGCAGGTACACCTGTCTGTCTGCTGCTCCTGTCTGTCTGCTACACCTGTCTGTCTGCTGCAGGTACACCGCACCTCACACACCTGTCTGTCTGTGCCGGGCTGCTGCTCAGCGTGTGTGTGTGTGTGTGTGTGTGTCTGTGTGTGTGTGTGTGTGTGTGTGTGTGTGTGTGTGTGTGTGTGTGTGTGTCTCCAGCCTGCAGCAGCTGAAGGTTCCCCAGGGCCTGGAGGAGAGCCAGGCAGCCTCAGCCTGCAGCTTTCCTCTGAGAGAAACCATCGTGCTTCTGGAAGCCTCCGGGGCGGAGCTGCCCGACCACGTCCGCGCCCAGCTACAGGTGATGACATCACCGTGACACCACCGTGACATCACACCCGCAGGTCACAGCGCCTCCCTTCTGTCGGCCGGGTTTCTTTTCCGGTGCTCGATGTGGTTCATAAAAATCAAGATGTGACGCTGCCGGGTGTTTAAAGTGTTACTGAACTACAACGACCAGAATGCTTTGCGGCTGTGCGGCAGATGAGGACGCTGCCAGACGCTCAGTGAAGAGCCTCACTAGGCTCGTTTATATCTGTTCCAAGATGAGCCGCCTGTATATTATCTTATTAGAACACTATGTCATATTTTCCATAAATGCCTCCTGTAATGCCTACATTAAAATAAAAATAATAACGTGAAGGTCTGGGTGGTCAGAGCAGGGAGTGGGGGGGGGGGGTACTGTTTATCAACCACCATTAAACACAACTGAAGAAGAAGAAGGAGAAGAAGAAGAAGGAGGAGAAGAAGAAGAAGAAGGAGGAGAAGAAGAAGGAGAAGAAGAAGAAGCAGAAGAAGGAGAAGAAGAAGAAGAAGCAGAAGAAGAAGGAGAAGAAGAAGAAGCAGAAGAAGAAGAAGAAGAAGTAGGAGAAGGAGAAGAAGAAGAAGAAGCAGGATAAGAAGAAGAAGTAGGAGAAGGAGAGCACTGTTCAGTCTGCAGTGTTGGGCTTGCTGGCTCCTCTCTGACTCCTCTCTGACTCCTGACTCCTCTCTGACTCCTGACTCCTCTCTGACTCCTGACTCCTCTCTGACTCCTCTCTGACTCCTGACTCCTCTCTGACTCCTGACTCCTCTCTGACTCCTGACTCCTCTCTGACTCCTGACTCCTCTCTGACTCCTCTCTGACTCCTGACTCCTCTCTGACTCCTCTCTGGCTCCTCTCTGGCTCCTCTCTGACTCCTCTCTGACTCCTCTCTGACTCCTGACTCCTCTCTGACTCCTCTCTGACTCCTCTCTGACTCCTGACTCCTCTCTGACTCCTCTCTGGCTCCTCTCTGACTCCTGACTCCTCTCTGACTCCTCTCTGGCTCCTCTCTGACTCCTGACTCCTCTCTGACTCCTGACTCCTCTCTGGCTCCTCTCTGACTCCTCTCTGACTCCTCTCTGGCTCCTCTCTGACTCCTTTCTGACTCCTGACTCCTCTCTGACTCCTGACTCCTCTCTGACTCCTGACTCCTCTCTGACTCCTGACTCCTCTCTGACTCCTGACTCCTCTCTGACTCCTCTCTGACTCCTGACTCCTCTCTGACTCCTCTCTGGCTCCTCTCTGGCTCCTCTCTGACTCCTCTCTGACTCCTCTCTGACTCCTGACTCCTCTCTGACTCCTCTCTGACTCCTCTCTGACTCCTCTCTGACTCCTGACTCCTCTCTGACTCCTCTCTGGCTCCTCTCTGACTCCTGACTCCTCTCTGACTCCTGACTCCTCTCTGACTCCTCTCTGGCTCCTCTCTGACTCCTGACTCCTCTCTGACTCCTGACTCCTCTCTGGCTCCTCTCTGACTCCTCTCTGACTCCTCTCTGGCTCCTCTCTGGCTCCTCTCTGACTCCTTTCTGACTCCTCTGGCTCCTCTCTGACGCCTGACTCCTCTCTGGCTCCTCTCTGACTCCTCTCTGGCTCCTCTCTGACTCCTCTCTGGCTCCTCTCTGACTCCTCTCTGACTCCTCTGGCTTCTCTGGCTCCTCTCTGACTCCTCTCTGGCTCCTCTCTGGCTCCTCTCTGGCTCCTCTCTGACTCCTCTCTGACTCCTCTGGCTCCTCTCTGGCTCCTCTCTGACTCCTCTCTGACTCCTCTGGCTCCTCTCTGACTCCTCTCTGACTCCTCTCTGGCTCCTCTCTGACTCCTCTCTGACTCCTCTGGCTCCTCTCTGACTCCTCTCTGACTCCTCTGGCTCCTCTCTGACTCCTGACTCCTCTCTGACTCCTCTCTGGCTCCTCTCTGACTCCTCTCTGACTCCTCTCTGGCTCCTCTCTGGCTCCTGACTCCTCTCTGACTCCTCTCTGACTCCTGACTCCTCTCTGACTCCTCTCTGACTCCTGACTCCTCTCTGACTCCTCTGGCTCCTCTCTGACTCCTCTCTGACTCCTGACTCCTCTCTGACTCCTCTCTGGCTCCTCTCTGACTCCTGACTCCTCTCTGACTCCTCTCTGACTCCTCTCTGACTCCTGACTCCTCTCTGGCTCCTCTCTGGCTCCTCTCTGACTCCTCTCTGACTCCTCTGGCTCCTCTCTGACTCCTCTCTGGCTCCTCTCTGACTCCTGACTCCTCTCTGACTCCTCTCTGACTCCTCTCTGACTCCTGACTTCTCTCTGGCTCCTCTCTGGCTCCTCTCTGACTCCTCTCTGACTCCTGACTCCTCTCTGACTCCTCTCTGACTCCTCTCTGACTCCTGACTTCTCTCTGGCTCCTCTCTGGCTCCTCTCTGACTCCTCTCTGACTCCTCTCTGACTCCTGACTCCTCTCTGACTCCTCTCTGACTCCTCTCTGACTCCTGACTTCTCTCTGGCTCCTCTCTGGCTCCTCTCTGACTCCTCTCTGACTCCTCTCTGACTCCTGACTCCTCTCTGACTCCTCTCTGACTCCTCTCTGACTCCTGACTTCTCTCTGGCTCCTCTCTGGCTCCTCTCTGACTCCTCTCTGACTCCTCTCTGACTCCTGACTCCTCTCTGACTCCTCTCTGACTCCTGACTCCTCTCTGACTCCTGACTCCTCTCTGACTCCTCTCTGACTCCTGACTCCTCTCTGACTCCTCTCTGGCTCCTCTCTGGCTCCTCTCTGACTCCTCTCTGACTCCTCTCTGACTCCTGACTCCTCTCTGACTCCTCTCTGACTCCTCTCTGACTCCTGACTCCTCTCTGACTCCTCTCTGGCTCCTCTCTGACTCCTGACTCCTCTCTGACTCCTCTCTGGCTCCTCTCTGACTCCTGACTCCTCTCTGACTCCTGACTCCTCTCTGGCTCCTCTCTGACTCCTCTCTGACTCCTCTCTGGCTCCTCTCTGACTCCTTTCTGACTCCTGACTCCTCTCTGACTCCTGACTCCTCTCTGACTCCTGACTCCTCTCTGACTCCTGACTCCTCTCTGACTCCTCTCTGACTCCTGACTCCTCTCTGACTCCTCTCTGGCTCCTCTCTGGCTCCTCTCTGACTCCTCTCTGACTCCTCTCTGACTCCTGACTCCTCTCTGACTCCTCTCTGACTCCTCTCTGACTCCTCTCTGACTCCTGACTCCTCTCTGACTCCTCTCTGGCTCCTCTCTGACTCCTGACTCCTCTCTGACTCCTGACTCCTCTCTGACTCCTCTCTGGCTCCTCTCTGACTCCTGACTCCTCTCTGACTCCTGACTCCTCTCTGGCTCCTCTCTGACTCCTCTCTGACTCCTCTCTGGCTCCTCTCTGGCTCCTCTCTGACTCCTTTCTGACTCCTCTGGCTCCTCTCTGACGCCTGACTCCTCTCTGGCTCCTCTCTGACTCCTCTCTGGCTCCTCTCTGACTCCTCTCTGGCTCCTCTCTGACTCCTCTCTGACTCCTCTGGCTTCTCTGGCTCCTCTCTGACTCCTCTCTGGCTCCTCTCTGGCTCCTCTCTGGCTCCTCTCTGACTCCTCTCTGACTCCTCTGGCTCCTCTCTGGCTCCTCTCTGACTCCTCTCTGACTCCTCTGGCTCCTCTCTGACTCCTCTCTGACTCCTCTCTGGCTCCTCTCTGACTCCTCTCTGACTCCTCTGGCTCCTCTCTGACTCCTCTCTGACTCCTCTGGCTCCTCTCTGACTCCTGACTCCTCTCTGACTCCTCTCTGGCTCCTCTCTGACTCCTCTCTGACTCCTCTCTGGCTCCTCTCTGGCTCCTGACTCCTCTCTGACTCCTCTCTGACTCCTGACTCCTCTCTGACTCCTCTCTGACTCCTGACTCCTCTCTGACTCCTCTGGCTCCTCTCTGACTCCTCTCTGACTCCTGACTCCTCTCTGACTCCTCTCTGGCTCCTCTCTGACTCCTGACTCCTCTCTGACTCCTCTCTGACTCCTCTCTGACTCCTGACTCCTCTCTGGCTCCTCTCTGGCTCCTCTCTGACTCCTCTCTGACTCCTCTGGCTCCTCTCTGACTCCTCTCTGGCTCCTCTCTGACTCCTGACTCCTCTCTGACTCCTCTCTGACTCCTCTCTGACTCCTGACTTCTCTCTGGCTCCTCTCTGGCTCCTCTCTGACTCCTCTCTGACTCCTCTCTGACTCCTCTCTGACTCCTGACTCCTCTCTGACTCCTCTCTGACTCCTCTCTGACTCCTGACTTCTCTCTGGCTCCTCTCTGGCTCCTCTCTGACTCCTCTCTGACTCCTCTCTGACTCCTGACTCCTCTCTGACTCCTCTCTGACTCCTCTCTGACTCCTGACTTCTCTCTGGCTCCTCTCTGGCTCCTCTCTGACTCCTCTCTGACTCCTCTCTGACTCCTGACTCCTCTCTGACTCCTCTCTGACTCCTCTCTGACTCCTGACTTCTCTCTGGCTCCTCTCTGGCTCCTCTCTGACTCCTCTCTGACTCCTCTCTGACTCCTGACTCCTCTCTGACTCCTCTCTGACTCCTCTCTGACTCCTGACTTCTCTCTGGCTCCTCTCTGGCTCCTCTCTGGCTCCTCTCTGACTCCTCTCTGACTCCTGACTCCTCTCTGACTCCTCTCTGACTCCTGACTCCTCTCTGGCTCCTCGTCTTCTCAGACTGACTCAGTGTGTTCAGATCAGAAAATAAATGAAAGTAAACTGAAATCTGCTGAATGTGCTGAAACCGACCGAGCAGAAGAGTAAACAGTGACTGAACATCATTTACATATTTGAATATTATAATTTACTGCTTCCAGCTCAACGTGTTATGAACTGTGTGTTAGACGTGTAGAGGTGTAATGATCTCTCTCTCTTCTCTCCCAGTGGCAGGAAAGAGAAGATGTTCCTCTGGCAGAAGAATCAAACTGAAACATGAGAATCCAAACTGCTTCATCAGCAGTTTGCTCCTCTGGACGCAGTGAAGAAAGAATTAAAATACCTTTTGGAATATTTTCACATATTTCCACAAACACATTTACTGAACTGTCTATAAATAAAACAGAATCTAAAAAAGGACATTTTGAATTGTATTTCTTCAGTTTTTGTAATATTTTGACTAACAATGTGAATAAATGTATAAATGCAACTGAACTCATATTCCCAGCATGCCTCCTGCTCTGAACTCATATTCCCAGCATGCCTCCTGCTCTGAACTCATATTCCCAGCATGCCTCCTGCTCTGAACTCATATTCCCAGCATGCCTCCTGCTGGGCGACGCCCCCTGCAGGCCACAGCTGCTGCTGCGTCTGAAACTGAGCCAACAACTCACAAGTCTGACTTTCTGAGGAGACCCTGAAGGCAGCAACACAACCAGAGGAGAAGGCTGCCTCCTTTCCTTCACTACCTCCTCCTTTCCTCCACTGCCTCCTCCTTTCCTTCACTGCCTCCTCCTTTCCTCCACTGCCTCCTCCTTTCCTCCACTGCCTCCTCCTTTCCTCCACTACCTCCTCCTTTCCTTCACTACCTCCTCCTTTCCTCCACTGCCTCCTCCTTTCCTCCACTGCGTCCTTTCCCTCACTACCTCCTCCTTTCCTCCACTGCCTCCTCCTTTCCTCCACTACCTCCTCCTTTCCTTCACTACCTCCTCCTTTCCTCCACTGCCTCCTTTCCTTCACTACCTCCTCCTTTCCTCCACTGCCTCCTCCTTTCCTCCACTGCCTCCTCCTTTCCTCCACTACCTCCTCCTTTCCTTCACTACCTCCTCCTTTCCTCCACTGCCTCCTCCTTTCCTCCACTGCGTCCTTTCCTCCACCACTACCTCCTCCTTTCCTCCACTGCCTCCTCCTTTCCTCCACTACCTCCTCCTTTCCTTCACTACCTCCTCCTTTCCTCCACTGCCTCCTTTCCTCCACTACCTCCTCCTTTCCTTCACTACCTCCTCCTTTCCTCCACTGCCTCCTCCTTTCCTCCACTGCGTCCTTTCCCTCACTACCTCCTCCTTTCCTCCACTGCGTCCTTTCCTCCACCACTACCTCCTCCTTTCCTCCACTGCCTCCTCCTTTCCTCCACTACCTCCTCCTTTCCTTCACTACCTCCTCCTTTCCTCCACTGCCTCCTTTCCTTCACTGCCTCCTCCTTTCCTCCACTACCTCCTCCTTTCCTTCACTACCTCCTCCTTTCCTCCACTGCCTCCTCCTTTCCTCCACTGCGTCCTTTCCCTCACTACCTCCTCCTTTTCTCCACTGCGTCCTTTCCTTCACTACCTCCTCCTTTCCTTCACTGCCTCCTCCTTTCCTCCACTACCTCCTCCTTTCCTTCACTACCTCCTCCTTTCCTCCACTGCATCCTTTCCTTCACTACCTCCTCCTTTCCTCCACTGCGTCCTTTCCTCCACCACTACCTCCTCCTTTCCTCCACTACCTCCTCCTTTCCTCCACTGCGTCCTTTCCTTCACTACCTCCTCCTTTCCTTCACTGCCTCCTCCTTTCCTCCACTACCTCCTCCTTTCCTTCACTACCTCCTCCTTTCCTCCACTGCATCCTTTCCTTCACTACCTCCTCCTTTCCTCCACCACTACCTCCTCCTTTCCTCCACTACCTCCTCCTTTCCTCCACTGCGTCCTTTCCTTCACTGTCTCCTCCTTTCCTCCACTGTGTCCTTTCCTTCACTGCCTCCTCCTTTCCTCCACTGCGTCCTTTCCTCCACTGCCTCCTCCTTTCCTCCACTGGCTCCTCCTTTCCTCCACTGTGTCCTTTCCTCCACTGCCTCCTCCTTTCCTCCACTGGCTCCTCCTTTCCTCCACTGTGTCCTTTCCTTCACTGCCTCCTCCTTTCCTCCACTGGCTCCTCCTTTCCTCCACTGTGTCCTTTCCTTCACTGCCTCCTCCTTTCCTTCACTGCCGCCTCCTTTCCTCCACTGCATCCTTTCCTTCACTACCTCCTCCTTGAATTATTACATGTCAAGTCACCTGAAGTTCTTTATATCCTCATATCTGTAGAGCAGTGCACTGTGGGAAACGGTCACATGATCAGAGCGGTGGAAACAGCAGCAGCTTCATCATGTGACAGAGAAACTGATTCTATAAACCGACACAGAGGAGTCAGGCTGGAAATGTTCAAAAAGACAAGAAGACAACAGAATAAATAAAAGAATGATTTAATAGAATTTCTTTTTCTTCAAAAGCCATATTTTACACAAAAGATTTTCCTCTCCCATCCCAGCAGACACACAGCTGTTAGCAGGTCTCCCTCACTACAGACAGACAGACAGACAGACAGGCAGACAGACAGACAGACAGACAGACAGACAGACAGACAGACAGAGAGAGAGACAGACAGACAGACAGACAGACAGACAGGTCCCAGTCTCACTGCCCTCAGCTCCACTCTGCAGGTCTGGACCAGATCACATGAGAAAGTGAAAGAGGCACGATGAGAAACAAGATGGAGCTAAAAAAATAAAAGTCTTCTGTCGCTCAGAAACAGCAGAGAACAGAAATCTGAAACCTAACGGTGTTTTCACAGAGCGGAGCCGCTCCTCCACGGCTCCCGGCCCGGAGGCTCCCGGCCCGGAGGCTCCCGGCCCGGAGGCTCCCGGCCCGGAGGCTCCCGGCCCGGAGGCTCCCGGGTCAGAGGTCAGAGGTCAGAGGCGGCGTGCGGACCGGAGGAACCTCGGAGCGGGACGTGGCCGAGGGGTCAAAGGTCACGGGGGGAGAGCTCCTTCCTTCCTTCCTTCCTTCCTTCCTTCCTTCCGCTCCGCCCCTCCCCTCCCCTCCCCTCCCCTCCCCTCCCCTCCCCTCCCCTCCCCGCCCGCTTACATCACAACAAACGGACCGGCGAAGCGGTTTCCGGCCAATCGGAGAGCGGCGCGGCTAGCGGCGGTAGACGCCGAAGGCCACCAGGCTGAGGAAGACGGTGACGCCCACCAGCGAGGCGGTGGCCGGCGCCGTGAAGAACTGGCGGTACTGGATCTGGCAGTACCACAGCACCGACAGCATCAGGACCAGCAGCGGCACCATCAGGCTGCCCACGTTCAGCGCCACCGCCACCTGGTCCGCCGGCCGGGCGCCCGCCGGGGCGCCGCGCGGGGCATGCTGGGAAACGTGGCAGTGCAGGACGCAGTTGTGGGCCAGGTTGAGGGAGGCGAGCGTCTGCCCGTCGTCCTGCAGCAGCTGACCCTGATAGATCAGACGCACCTGCTGCTCCTGACCCGCAAAGTAGGTCCTGAGGGGGAGGGGTCAAAGGTCACAGGTCAACAGCAGACATTTTATTACTGTTAGCATTTTCACTGCTGGATTGGATTACAATCATTAGTATTATTATTCACAGTAGTATTATTATTAAAATAACCCATGAGCAAACAACAGAGGAAGTCCTGAATTAGAGGAGACAGGAAGAGGAGAGGAGGAGAGAGGAGGAGAGGGGAGGAGAGGGGAGGAGGGGAGGAAAGGAGAGGAGAGGGGAGGAAAGGAGAGGAGAGGGGAGGAAAGGAGAGGAGAGGAGAGGAGAGGGGAGGAGGGGAGGAAAGGAGAGGAGAGGAGGAGGAGAGGAGGAGTCAGCAGCAGGAAAGGTGTTTGTACCGTTTGATGTATCCGATGGTGTCTTGTGGTTTGACCTGAGCCGTTCTCTCCGTGTCGTTCAGGAACTTCAACCGGACCACCATGTTCCTCTGGGAGGAGGAGGAGGAGGAGGAGGAGGAGGAGGAGGAGTCAGCAGCTCCCTCTCTGTGTCTCAGGCCGTCTGTCTCTCCTCCCTCCTCCCTCTCCACGCTCTCACCCCCCTCTTCCTCCTTCACCTCCTCCCCGGGCGGGGGGGCGGTCAGGGTGTCGGCGGGGGGCGGAGGCTCCGAGCCGGCGGCGGCGTGAGAGTCAGGAGAGGAGGAGGAGGAGGAGGAGGGGGGGGGCTGGTCCGGGAAGGAGTCGGTGCGGAGCGAGGAGGAGGCTGAGGAGGAGGAGGAGGAGGAGGCGGAGCCGGAGCCGGTGGGCGGGGCGAAGAGGTGCTCCGGGGGCTCGGCGGTGCGGGTGGAGGCCCAGGCCAGGACCAGGACCAGCAGGACCAGCAGAGCCCCGAACAGCAGCGTCACCTCGTCTCCCACCCCCTCGATCAGAGCCATGGCCGACGCCCACTAAGGCAAGGACAGGACAGGCACCTGGGGGGGGGGGGGGAGACGGTGTAGAGACTGTCCAGACTGGAGACACACTTTCTAAACTACAGAGACTCCAGGAGACCAGGCATGAGACACAGACCACAGAGACACACCACAGCCAATGGCATCGCTGGAAAGATCTGGGTCTCAGAAGAAAAACTGAATTCTGCTCCTGATCTGATCTGAGTTCAGGACTCAGTCAGGACACAAAGTCTGACTGCAGGATTCAGTTTCTGAGACTCAGATCTTTCCAGCGATGCCATTGGCTGCTAGAATGTAAACAACAATTTAAAAATGTCGTTACAAAGTGACAATAATATAATTTGGATGGAGAGCTTGTGAAACTGTGATGGTCAAGAGTCTCATTAGTGATTACTACAGCAGAATAACATGGAGCTGATATCACCATTCATGTTCCTGACAGCAGAATAACATGGAGCTGATATCACCATTCATGTTCCTGACAGCAGAATAACATGGAGCTGATATCACCATTCATGTTCCTGACAGCAGACACACTGACACATTCTGTATTGAGATATATTGAATTAGATACATATTGTCCCATCAATAGACTATATAAACTACACAGACTGTATAGGAGACTGTATAAACTGTGTGGAGCCAGGGAGCATTGTGGGAAAACCGTCTGACATCACTGTGAAGTAAAGCCTGTTGATGAAGGAGCGTTGCATAAACATTTACATCACATTTGCATGTTAATCCTTCAGCGGGTGAACGGGGATCAGGCGGTGTGAACCTGCAGCTGGGAGCTTTCCCATGGGAAGCTGAGCTGAGGCCCATCACACTGCGTCACGCTCTAATCTGATGCAAACACCTCAACCTCTGTGCACACACTTCCCCAAAGACAGGTGGGAGGGGGGAGGGGAGGGGAGGGGGGGGAGTTTCCAGCTCCAGGTTCAGTACAGGAACAGACCTGCTGGACTGCTTCAGATCTCTCTCAGCATCACAACACATGAACACAGTTCATATCACTGGTGTCACAATCCAAGCTGAGCATCCATCTACAGCAGGGCTGGGTGATAATTCAATATTATCGCTTATCATCTTTCAGTGGAATCATATTGTGATGATATGAAGATATTTTAA
This sequence comes from Centroberyx affinis, assembly GCF_046629955.1. Lineage (NCBI taxonomy): Eukaryota > Metazoa > Chordata > Actinopteri > Beryciformes > Berycidae > Centroberyx > Centroberyx affinis. The sequence goes on along the minus strand of NW_027282511.1, from coordinate 8,069 downwards.
TATCGTGACACATTTCTGCTGTCTGAACTGATGATGACAAGCAAATGTTATTTAAAAACTCTGATAAAATGAGGTATGGTAGGAATATTATTTGAATATTTCAGTTTTGTTTGACATCACACCTAACATCACCACTCTGTTCAATGATATGAACATTCATTTGATTATTTAACGTGATTTTGCATACATGAACCATATCGTGATATATACTGATATTGAGAACAATCCTTATGATTATCATGATATTGATTTCACCCATATGGCCCAGCCCTAATCTAGAGGCAATGACATGCTGCCAGACCACAGAGTCCTGTTCCATCAGCACAGCGCCATCTTGGCAGGAAGATAACACGTGATTGTAATAAATTGACAGGTGATTATAGATATATATATATATATATATATTATCATATATATCAAACCACAGCAGTGTGGTGAAGCACCATGCTGGGAGCAAATGCACGTGATGGTTACTGACTCTTTGGACAGCTGCGGAGTCTGTCTGGAAACTACAAAATAACTGACAGTAAACAGACAAGCTCACATCATGTCTGCACGAGCTCAGGTGGGTCAGCTGGTGACTCGTGAACAGACCCAGACCCAGACCCAGACCATCCAGCTGAGCATCACATCTACAGCTGCTGGTCCCGTCCAGCTTCATGCAGATGATCCAGTCTGCTCAGTAAACTCCTGACGCGACACTAACTGCCAGGCAGCCTATGGAGCTAAAGTTAGCTCGGGTTAGCTCGGGTTAGCTCGGGTTAGCTGGCAGGCAGCTACTTGCGATATTAAATCATACGACGGCTTTAGCAACAAGCTAGTGATAGCATGCCAACAGATGTTAGCTAGCTAGGTGAGCGGGTTTCCCTGTAGTTTCCAGTCTGGATTAACTGCGTTTTCAGCAGGTCCAGCTCTGCCGGGCGGCTAGCGTTAGCTCGCTAAGTTAGCTAGCGCTTCATGTAGAAAAACAACCAGACCTGTCGCTGTGTGACGTCACACACACTGACGCTGTTCAGGTGACAGCGATGAGTTTAAAAAGAAGAAGAAGAACAGAAATACTTACTGTTACGGTTAGAAAGCACATAGCAGTGAGCGTTAGCCAGCAGGCTAAAAGTCTCTCTGCTGCTGCGGAACACTTCCTGGTTGTTGTCGGACCGGAAGTGGCGCCTTCAGGGAAATGTAGTTTGAATCAGATGAGAGTGTGATTGGCTGCGGGAGCTGCGTCACTTCCTGCTTCAGCTCATCAAACACAAATGTCTCAAGTTGGACATTTTTTAAATTTGGTTTTATATTATTTGAATTTTTATCCTTCAGGACCGTTGAGTTTCTGAATGACAGAGCAGCTTCTTTCTATTAGGGTCACAGGGGGCTGGAGCTATCCCAGCATGCATTGGGAACACGGGGAGAACACAGGGAGAACACACGGAGAACACAGGGAGAACACAGAGAGAACACAGGGAGAACACACGGAGAACACAGGGAGAACACAGGGAGAACACAGAGAACACAGGTAGTTAGACAGGTAGTGCTACAGACAGGTAGTAGTACAGACAGATAGTACTACAGACAGGTAGTAGTAGTGCTACAGACAGGTAGTACTGCAGATAGGTAGTAGTAGTGCTACAGACAGATAGTGCTACAGACAGGTAGTGCTACAGACAGGTAGTGCTACAGACAGGTAGTAGTAGTACTACAGACAGGTAGTACTACAGACAGGTGGTAGTAGTAGTGCTACAGACAGGTAGTAGTAGTGCTACAGACAGATAGTGCTACAGACAGGTAGTGCTACAGACAGGTAGTAGTAGTGCTACAGACAGGTAGTGCTACAGACAGATAGTGCTACAGACAGGTAGTGCTACAGACAGGTAGTGCTACAGACAGGTAGTAGTAGTGCTACAGACAGGTAGTGCTACAGACAGGTAGTACTACAGACAGGTAGTAGTAGTACTACAGACAGGTAGTACTACAGACAGGTAGTGCTACAGACAGGTAGTAGTAGTGCTACAGACAGATAGTACTACAGACAGGTAGTGCTACAGACAGGTAGTACTACAGACAGGTAGTAGTAGTACTACAGACAGGTAGTACTACAGACAGGTAGTCGTAGTGCTACAGACAGATAGTACTACAGACAGGTAGTGCTACAGACAGGTAGTACTACAGACAGGTAGTAGTAGTACTACAGACAGGTAGTGCTACAGACAGGTAGTACTACAGACAGGTAGTGCTACAGACAGGTAGTAGTAGTACTACAGACAGGTAGTGCTACAGACAGGTAGTACTACAGACAGATAGTACTACAGACAGGTAGTGCTACAGACAGGTAGTACTACAGACAGGTAGTAGTAGTACTACAGACAGGTAGTGCTACAGACAGGTAGTACTACAGACAGGTAGTCCTACAGACAGGTAGTAGTAGTACTACAGACAGGTAGTGCTACAGACAGGTAGTAGTAGTACTACAGACAGGTAGTGCTACAGACAGGTAGTAGTAGTACTACAGACAGGTAGTACTACAGACAGGTAGTAGTAGTGCTACAGACAGATAGTGCTACAGACAGGTAGTACTACAGACAGGTAGTAGTAGTACTACAGACAGGTAGTGCTACAGACATGTTGATATGGAAACATTAATTTGAATGTTTCCAGAATCGATCAGGTGATCTGATGCATTTATTGCTGCATTTTCTGTTTTCTCTTCATTATTAGCCTGGGGTCTGACGCATGCGCACTGCCTCCTCCTTTATCTCGTCATGGAGGCGCGTCAAGTTTCCGGAATGAGACAAGATCAAACCGGAAGTCAAGTGACTTGTCCTCAAAATAAAAGTTCAATCAAATTTAAACTTCAAGTAAACTCGCTGTGCTTTATTCAACAACAGGAAAATACATAAGAAGTAGTGCAAAATACACATCACATCGATAAAAAATATACATATACAAATAGAGACACCCCCCAACACACACACACACACACACACTGGTACCTCACACATCTGCAGCTGGATCAGAAGACAGATTCCATTCAGAAGATAAAAGAATGGAGACTATACAATTACAACAATTACAATTTCACATTTGGCAGACGCTTTTATCCAAAGCGACTTACACATGAGATTTGCATACAACACAAGCAAGTTTCTAGATAGGAGAGAACAACGAGAGTAAGAGCTATAGAGCTAAGTTCTGGTCCAACAGGACAAAGGTGCTATGAGGTAGTGCTATGAGGTAATTCATAGAGTGCATCAAATTGGGTTTTTTTGGGGGTTTTTTTTTATGAAAGGAGGTATTCGCTAAAGAGCTGGGTCTTTAGCCTTTTCTTAAGGATAGAGAGGGATTCTGCGGATCGAATGGAGTTTGGCAACTGGTTCCACCACCGGGGAACCACAGGACTATAGAGGACAGGCCGAAATATAAGAAGAGGTGAGGTGAGATAGATAGATGAGGTGAGGGAGACTGGGTCACACCAACACAGCAAAGAAAATAGAATGTAAATGAGAACAGAGCAACAGAGTGCCAAGTAGTTTCAACTCTAGAGCATGTTAATGGCATGAGCATATGAGAAATATGAACTAGATCTGTGTGCATTTTGAAATTATATTCATGTAACATAGACTGGCATGCTGTGAAAAGGATATTTTGGGGTAAAAAGATCAGACTCTGCATGTTGGCTGCTCAGCTGTGATAGTGATATTATCATTACAGATTCCTCCTTAATTTTTTTTTATTTTTTTTATTTTTGTCGTTTCTATATTTCTTAGTATTTCGTATTCCTACCACTGATCTATAATATACTTAATTGTAGATCAGTGAGTACTACAAACGTTGCAGCAAAACATAGAGTTCGCCAACACGGCTTTATTTTGAAACGCGTAGCCGGAAGTGCTGTTGTTTGTTGCGTCTAACTCGACAGTGGTGAGGAGACTGAGAGAAAGGAACAGGGAGGACAGAGGAGATGAATCATCCTCAGCAGAAATAACACGCGCAGCTTTTCTGTTTATTTCACTCGGTTCCCGCCGCGGCTGGAGACATGGAGACTCTGTCGGTCCGGTCGGTGTGACCCGGTTAGCGCGAGGAGGCAGCGCGCGGGGTGGATCATCTTCTCCCGGTTTCCATCCTCCTGCAGCAGGCTGTCGGCCGCCCGTCCGGCCGGGCTCGGTGTGTTTCTCGGGGTTTGTCGGAGCCTCGTCCCCGCGGCAGGATGCCGGACCAGATCTCGGTGTGCGACTTCCTGTCGGAGACCACGGAGGACTACAACTCCCCGACCACGTCCAGCTTCACCACCCGGCTGCACAGCTGCAGGAACACCGTCAGCATCTTGGAGGAGGTGGGAGAGGAGCTGCGGTCTGTCTGTCTGTCTGTCTGTCTGCCTGTCTGTCTGTCTGTCTGTCTGTCTGTCTGTCTGTCTGCCTGTCTGTCTGTCTGTCTGTCTGTCTGTCTGTCTGTCCGTCTGCCCGTCTGCCTGTCTGCCTGTCTGTCTGTCTGTCTGTCTGTCTGTCTGTCTGCCTGTCTGTCTGCCTGCCTGTCTGTCCGTCTGCCTGTCTGCCTGTCTGTCTGTCTGCCTGTCTGTCCGTCTGCCTGTCTGCCTGTCTGTCTGTCTGTCTGTCTGTCTGTCTGTCTGTCTGCCTGTCTGTCTGTCTGCCTGTCTGTCTGCCTGCCTGTCTGAGTTTGATTTGAACTGATATCTGTGTGCATCAGACCAGTTGCTGCTGTTTCTCAGCCTAAATGGGATGGACGCCAAACTCCATAAAAAAAACAATATTTAAAGTTTTCTTACTTGTCAGAGAAGGTAAAGATGTCATATAATAAGACTTAAAACCTAATTTCAATAATTAGGAGCCAGTCTTCAATTCGGCATACATACAATCCACCCAGCAGCACGTTATTCCAACAAAATCACAACTTTTATAATTGCTTCCCACTTCTCTCCACCGCCCTCCACGGTGCGTTTTGGTAGAAGACGATTGAAGGAATAGCAAGCGAGCCGATTGCAAAAGTTGAAATTGATTTGAAGTATGTAATGCTTGGTGGATTATATGATAGCCGAATCAAAGAGTGGCTCTTATTTATCCAGAAAGGTTTTGAATAATGTTTTATGGTTAACGTTTTTTTTTGCCGATGAGTAAGAAACGTTTAAACAGACGGATTTCTGAGTGGAGCTCTGTTGAACGGTTTGTCCGTCAGAGAGAACGTCACATATGCGCGCCAGGCTCCATCCCGTCCCCGTGTTGGAGCTGCGGGGCCGCGCATTCTCCACAGGGACGTCTGCCTGTCTGCCTGTCTGTCTGTCTGCCCTCTGCCTGTCTGTCTGCCTGTCTGCCCCTCTGTCTGTCCGTCTGTCTGTCTGCCTGTCTGCCTGCCTGTCCATCTGCCCGTCTGTCTACCTGTCTGTCCCTCTGCCTGTCTGTCTGCCTGTCTGTCCCTCTGTCTGTCTCAGCCTGTATCTGGTCCACTGAGCCCAGCAGGCCTGACCCACACCTATTTATATTCAGACAGACTATCTGAGCTGTGATAGTGACATTAAAGCAGAAACTCAGTTCACCTGCTGCATCACCCTGAGGGAAATCCTGCTGGTGTAAAGTCACACTGAGCATCAGGCAGACTGTCACTTAAAAAAAAAGGGAAAAAAAACATTAATGCTTTTCTGAAAATGGTTTTTTTTTTTTTTTTTTTTTTTTTTTCCATTTTTCCTCATTTTGGTGTTTATTTGACTGGAGGTCAGAGGTCAGAGGTCACTGCTCTCCAATGCTGTTTGACCTGGTAGAGACTTTAGTGTTCAACCTGTTTAGAGAGAGAGAGAGAAAGAGACTATGGGAATTAATGCATTTTCATGCAGTTTGTTTCGTCTCATTTGATTCCCCCCCCCCCCCCCCAAAAAAAAAAAAATCAGATTCAGTTTGATGCTACATCAGTATCACCTGTTAGAGCTGTGTAACAAAACATCAGATGGTTTTTCTGTTTGTGTCCAGCAGAGGGCGACCTGATGTGACACAAACATAATACAATCAAACAGTAGAGTGTTGTGATGCATTGTGGGAAGGGTCCACCACTAGCTGCTGCTTCATTACTGGTCTCAGTGGAGAGTTGTAGCACCAGATTGGTTCCATATATGGATGATGATGGTGATGATGATGAAGGTCGGCGTGGGGCTGCAGGTCACACCACATGGTTGCCCTGACGACCTACATCCCTTGGCCAGGTTGCCATGGCAACAGAGTCAGCCATCAGCACGGGAACGGCATCACATCTGGTCCCCCAGAATAGAATAGAATAGAATAGAAGCTGAAACAGTAAAACTGAGCAGACTTTCTGTTCACACAGAAAGTGTGTGATCAGTTTATTTTACTGTTATTAATTCAAACTTTATTTAACCAGGACAACAACTGGAACAGATTACAGTCAATAAAAGTTCCAAATCTCAGCGATCTGGTTGGCTGGAGGACGATGATGTCAGAACATCAAACACTCATCCGTCCAGCAGGATCCAGCAGCTGACTCAGCACTCCACAACCACTCAGGTTCTTACTTAGGCCACTTCCACAGGAAGTGATGTCATTAAGCCATTAAAGCAGTTAAAGCACTCAGGCAGTCAGAGATGAGAGGAGGAAAAGCAGAGAGCTCTCACTCTGCTTCTGTTTCCAGGAACCACAAACAGACCAGAGTCTGCTCTCAATGTATTGGTGTTACTGTTAACATAGTGAGATATTAATGTTAAAGTAGTGCGACTGTAAACCCACAATAAGCAGTATCAGACCTTCTAATCATTCCTAACCCAATGTGTGGAAATGTCATTGAGACATGATGATATAAACCAACATCCAGCTGTGTTGCTGTTTCTCCTCTTTTCGAAGCTCCTCCCTCCCTCCAGCAGCTGTTCATGTTTTTAAAACTGGCTTGGCTCCTCCCTCGCTGTTTGAAGCGGCGCTCTGCCCCTCCCCTCCCTGAAAGAAATTGTCATAATGGCGGAATCGATGAAGCGAGGGAGTAAACTTGTTCTACCAGTAAACCTGCTACCTGCCTCTTCACGTGTCACTGTGGGACATGTGACCTTCAGCAGGAGAAAGATCAGTCAAAGTGAGACTGGTGAGACTCCTGTAGGTACGGTTAGCTTAGCTGTTAGCCTTTATGCACGCTGCTTTGCTAGGTTTGTCCTTATGGGCCTCCGTAGTGCAGTGGCTTTGCTGTGCTTTATTTACAAATATGTTGCGGTTTCTGTCGACCCTCTAGTGGTCAGAAAATTGCTTATTGCATCTTTAATGTTAAACTAGTGAGATATTAATGTTAAAAACATCTCAGGTTTATTTGGACCAAAATATTGTAACGTCCAGAGATAAAATCTCACTTTTTGTGATGATTTAGTTTCTGACTAGTAGTCTCTCTCTCTCTCTCTCTCTCTCCTAACAGACAGTGACTCTCTCTCTTCTCTCTCTCTCTCTCTCTCTCTCTCTCTCTCTCTCTCTCTCTCTCTCTCTCCTCTCCAGGCTCTGGATCAGGACCGGACAGCGCTCCAGAAGGTGAAGAAGTCAGTTAAAGCCATCTACAACTCTGGTCAAGGTAAAGGTTGGGTACTGGGTTGGTACTAGGTGGCCCTGAGTTGGTACTGTGTTGATACTAGGTGGGTACTGGGTGGGTACTAGGTGGGTACTGGGTTGGTACTAGGTGGGTACTGGGTTGGTACTGGGTGGGTACTGGGTGGATAGAGTCCCAAAACATGCAGGTCAGGTGGATTGAAGACTCTAAATTGCCCACAGGTGTGAGTGTGTTTGTGTAGTATGGTATATGATGTGTGTAATCTAGTTAATGATGTATATGATCTATAGTATGTGTATGATGTAGTTAATGATGTATATGATCTATAGTATGTGTATGATGTAGTTAATGATGTATATGAAGTATGTAGCCTGTATGACATTAATGTGTGTATGTAGTATGTATACAATATATGATGTAGTATTTATATGACATGTACTGTATATGATACTATGTAAAGCCCTTTGAGACATGCTTGTGTGATTAAGGGCTACATAAATAATCAAGACTAGACTAGACTAGACTACCGGGTTTGCACTAGG
>NW_027282510.1:0-50109 GCF_046629955.1 Centroberyx affinis | reverse complement strand
CTCCTTATACTGAGTAAACACAGACTCTCTGAACATACAAATGTTTTCGTTATTAAGAAATACCTCACCAAACCCATAGCTATAGAACAATATGCACACATCTCTTGACCAAGAGCCAGTCATTTGTTTATCCCATATAAATATCTTTCTCGACCATATTTAAAACTTTTTGAGGCCTTGAAATTAGAGAATAGACTGATAAAAGTTCAACTTGAAGGAACTGCAGACACCCTGATAATAATAAAATATATTCATGTGTGAGGAATCTGATCCAAATGTCACGTTAGATTCAATTCAGGTTAAGGTCTTCCCATAGACAGCCAGTGTCTGGGTGTGTTAAAACTCTGTGATTCCAGCCCAAATGAGTCTAGCATGAACAGATTCATTAGCACCTGTGTGTGTACATGTGTGTGTGTGTGTGTGTGCGAGTCAGTGTGTGTGTGTGTGTGTGTGTGTGTGGTTATTAGAAACCCATTCCGTTACATTAGTTCCCCTTCACGTCTCTGAAGCGGAGGCTTGGCCCCGCAGACGGTGGGATGGCCGGGCTGGCAGGGTGCCCACGGCAGATTGAGGTCATGGGAATGAAAGGGTGGCACAAGGACCCACGCCCCATACACACACACACACATACCCCCCAAACCCCCTACCGGGACACACCACCGCCCCTGTAGGATGCTGTAAGAGTGCGTGTGTGTGCGAGTGTGTGTTTTCACGCTAAATATGAATATGAAACATCAACATGACCCTCTGTCACAGCAGCTGGGAGACACACACACACACACACACACACACACACACACACACAAAAACAAATGCATTCAAGCATGCATTCATATCTATTATGAGTTCCTTTCAGCCTCAATTAAAAATACATAAATTGATAATAACTAATAACAGAATATAGAATAGAATATATACTAGAAAATATACTATACTATAATACAAAGTGTGCACTATATATAATATAATTCCTTAATGCTGACCAATTGAAAACAGTATTTTGCTGAAGTTTGTTCCAACACAACCATGGAAATCAATGGGAAGAAGAATTATAGGATCACACACACTCACTCTCTCTCTCTCTTTCTCTAACTCTCTCTCTCACACACACACACACACACACACACACACACACACAAACAGTGGAGTGGGTTGGAGGCAGAGCGAACGCGTGGCAGATGCCCGACACATTGGTGTCCGTTCAGTCACTATAAAGAGCAGCTGCTCAGTCTTCACTGCCCCCTGGCACTGCACACACACACACACACACACACACACACACACACAGAGAGAGTCACATGGATGTACAGGCACACATGCACTTGGCGTATAACGCTAATGCTGGAGGGCATTCCATCTCTCACAGATTATAAGTGCGCCAACACACACACACACACACACACACACACACACACACACACACACACACAAACAGAGATAACAGCAGCACAAAAAAACTGATCAGCACTCACCCATACCAATCCATGTCACACCCTGATCTCTCTCAGTCACGCACACACACTCACCATAAATCCCTACATGTGGCTAAACCATTCCCACCGCATAGTCCCCAAAGCCTCACACACACATCACACACACACACACACGAACACACACACACACACACTTCCTGAAGTCTTAAAAGTGAGCGAACAATAAATCTCAGAAAGGTTAGAGAGGAGAATGAGAGAATGAGGAGTGGAGAGAGAAAGACAGAAAGAAGAAAAAGAGGGGTGGGGGGAAAGGAAGGAAGAGGAAGAAACAGATAGTGGTTGGGATGAGCTTGACAAGTGCCCCCCCCCCCCCCCCCCCACACACACACACACACACACACACACACACACACACACCCTTTAACCGGGGTTCCCACCATGGCTTTTCCATTGATTCCCTTACCTGCCGTCCACCTCTATGAATTATCATGCAAATTCAAAAAAGTGCTAAAAGACACGATTCATGGGGGCATATGATTCCCATGATATTGAATAGTTGTTAATATGAGCCACTATTTCAAAAACAGTCTCATTAAGCTGTTTTATTATGATTTTTATTATGATTTTTTTTACTGTGATATGAATACTGTAGAAGATGTTGTGTTTGTTTGGGCTGATGTTGAACTCGGCCACCTGACCCTTTTCCATGACTTTCCAAAACGAAGCCCATGACCTAAAAATATTCCTCCTTGCAGTATTTTTTTGTTATTTTTCTGGCTTCCACTCTGGTCGGCCTGACAACCGTCTAAGGCAGCGGTTCTCAACGTGGGGTCCGGGGACCACCGGGGGTCCTTGAGGGAGTTTCAGGGGGTCTCCAGCAAACTGATGAATTGTTAAACTCATTCACAAGAATTTAACACTATAGAGAATGTAGGAGAATGACTGTTTTGATCATAGTTTCTCTGTTATCTCTCTACCTACAATACAGATAGTCATGGAATTCTGGAAAAAATCATATCTATCAATAAAAATATTCTCAGGTTTGGGTTTGAGAGACGAAATCTCATCAAATGGGGGTCTGTGGGTCTAATGTGGACTAAAGTAGGGGTCCTTGATATGAAAAAAAGGTTGAGAATCACTTCACATCCCATCGAATGTGTCGAACAAGTTGGAAAAGCCATTCCGCGAAACAGAATTCCCCGACTTCCTCCGTCTGGAATACACCTCTCGAACCTCCGGGAGATATTCCAGGAATTCCAGGAAACCCACTCTCTTTCTCACTATCCCTGCTTTTCCCCTCCACACCTTTTTTCCTCCCTCCTTCCCTTCTCTCCCATTTGCCCGATTGCGGTCGATGATGCCCGAAAAAGGAAAAAAAAGAAAAAAAAAAAAAAGAATTAAATAATAAAAGGAGCGATGACCGAAGAGATCCGCTGTCGAGTCGCGCCCTGCCGCCACCCGACGGGTCACCGAACGCACCCTAAGGCGATGGATGGGGGTGGGGGGCGGGGGGGCGGTGACAAAGGTGCCTATTGATGAAAATAAAGACGGGAGAGAAGGGATGGGGAGGAAGCGAGTGTGGGGGTGTGTGGGGGGGGGGGGGTCACGGGAAATGAGGGTATTTGTCTTTAAGGAAGAGATCGGATGGCCAGGTATCTTTCTGGCCTGTATGGTCACTGTTGTCAGTGTGGGCCGCTATAGTGAAAAAAAAAAATACAAGGGCCCTTTATGAGCCTGGGAGGTAATTGTGGGGTATAGGTTACTGGTGTGTGTGTGTGTGTATGGGGGGGAAAAAAAAGAGAGATAGAGAGAGAGAAAGAAAGAGAGAGAAAGGGGGGAAAAAATACCACAGCACAGGTGCCCGGTGCCTTTTTAAGGGGCTGCTCAGGTATGAAGGGAAGGGGTGTGTATATGTGTGTGTGTGTGTGGGGTGGGGGGGGTGCACCACCTCTATCCTCCTCTTTTTTTTTTATTCATCCATTCATGCCTCTCTCTCTCTCTCTCTCTCTCTCTCTCTCTCTCTCTCTGCCAGCCTCCGATTGAATACAATAGCGCAGAGGAAAGCCCCTTCTCGCCTAAGGGTGATGGCGGTGGTAAGGGGGAGGGGGGTGGGGGTCGCTGGGACAAGGGGGCACTGTGTAGGTGACACACACACACACACACACACACACACACACACACACACACACACAAACATGGTTGTATTGAGATATTTGTGAGCAACCTTCCATTTTCATCATCTTTCTATGTCGGTGAGGGCATTTGGATACTCGTTAGGATGGGAGTACAAGACACACACACACACACACACACACGTACACACACACACACACACACACACACGAAAAACACCCCTAAACCACGCGGCGGAGGTAGCGGAGCTGTGATAATGTGGGGTGGATGTGGCTAATGGCTGATAGCTGCTGATCCCACACTGATTAACTCACTGCTTTACAGGATGCTGCTAATGCACCGGGCTGAAGACACAAGGGCAAACATAAAGTATGCGTGTGTGTGTGTGTGTGTGTGTGTGTGTGTGTGTGTGTGAGACCGAAACTCACACAGTAGGGATCGACAGATATGGGTTTCAGAAGGCTGATACTGATAGTTTTGATTTAAGATGCCGATAGTCCATAGACTGTTTTCATCTGAAACAGCATTTACACTAAAACACTAGAATAAAATAGTCATATTCATATTCATATGAGTCCCATAGACCAGTGATTCTCAACCATTTTTCATATCAAGGACCCCTCATTCCATCCACATTAGGGCCACGGACCCCCATTTGATGAGATTTTGTGTCTCAGAGAAAAATCTGAGCATATTTTTATTGTTAGATATGATTTTGTCCAGACTTCCATGATTATCTGTGTTGTAGGTAGAGAGATAACAGTGAATGTATGATCAAAATAATCATTTCTACATTTCATTTCTTGTAAATGAAATAATGCTGAAGTTTAACACTTCATCAATTTGCTGGGGACCCCCTGGAATCCCCCTCAAGGACCCCCGGTGGTGCCCCGGACCCCACGTTGAGAACCACTGCCATAGACAACCAGTGTAGCACTGATCAATTCTAATACACATGTAATCAATCCAACTGAATCATATCAGAGGTGAGCCACGACGACTGGGCCAGACCCTGTTTTTTCATAAAAAGACAATATCGGCCCCCGCATATCAGCAAACTAGTATATCGGTCCAACTCCAATACACACACACACACACACACACACACACACACACACACACCAGCGCCAAAGTCCAGTAGCCCTCTAAAGTGTCTTCAGTGTGTTGTTGTGATAAGCCAACCCCATCTCGTCCTGCCTGCTCTGCTCTGCCGCCAGCTAACACACTATCACTGATTCACTGCTGCAGATAAATCACACACACACCCACACACACACACACACACCCAGATAGAGACAAGCAAGACACAGACACGGCGACAAAGACAGGGACACACACCGACGACGACAACAACAACAAAAAACAACAACATGGCTGCCGACACGGATGAGGTTTTTTTTTTTTTTTGTTTTGTTTTTTTTGTTGTCGCTTCCTCTTCCCCCCGAGAGTCAAAACAGAGCAACAGAGGGCTCTGAAAAGGCACCGGGAGATTTATCACACACACACACACACACACACACACACACACACTACACACACAAACAGGTAAGATTAAATACTCAAGTCTTGCCGCGTTATCTCTCTTTCAGGTCTGTCTCCTCTTCTTTCTTTCTTTCTTGATACAACCTTCCCGGGCCGCAAAAAAAAAAAAACGCCACTGTGTAGTCTAGCTGGGATTGAGGCTGTCTCCAGACACACACACACACACACACTCACGCTTGCACACACACACACACACACCCCGCGGCAAGGCTCGGGGACCAGATAGGAGGGTATTGATAACGGCTACACGTCCCATTGATCCTGTATATTGAGGCTGCTTGGAAAGTGAGACAGTGGCTTTGGCGTTGGCCCTCCTCTGTCCCTGCCTTCCATACAGAGAGATATGCTGAGTCAACTAGGCAACCAGGCGCGTGTGTGTGTGTGTGTGTGTGTGTGTGTGTGTGTGTGTGTCCTACGCAGACGGCGTCCTATCACCTCGGGGAGGGCAGAGATAAGCAAGAGTGTATGGGCCCGAGATAAGATGGGAGCAGACACTGGGGAGACTGACTGACTGTAAGTGAGTCACTGTGGGGAATACTGCGGCTTTTTATGGCCTCGCCGGGGCCCGGGGCCCGGGGCCCGGGGACTCGCCGAGGGGGAAAAAAAAAAAAATGCGCCCATTCAAACGGGACCGGGTAAGGGATCACGACTCGGAGGGGCCCACGGGGTGTTAGCGCCGCGAAATTGCGTGAATTACACATTATGTCGGTGTACACACACACACACACACACACACACACACACACACACACGCTGTCTCTGAAGGAGGGTCAGACTGCTACACGGAGCCGATATTGGGCTTTTCTTAAAAACGATATCCGATGATATATGATGTCATTTGTTTGATTACATACTGTATGTAATCAATGTAGGGCTGGGCGATAATTCAATATTATCGTTTATCGTCTTTCAGTGGAATCATATCGTGATGATATGAAGATATTTTGATATCGGGACACACATTTCTGCTGTCTGAATTGATGATGACAAGCAAATTTTACTTCAAAACTCTCATAAAATGAGGTATGGTAGGAATATTATTTGAATATTTCTGTTTTGTCTGACATCACACCTAACATTACCATTCGGTTCACTGAGATGAACATTAATTTGATTATTTAACTTGATTTTGCATACATGAACCATATCGTGATATATATTGATATCCTATCCTAGCCCTAAATCAATGTCGCACAGACCTTAACCTGAACTGATTCTAATGAGACATTAGAATTCGAATGACACATGGATATGTTTTCTTCTTTTTCTCCTTCTTATTAGAGATATATTGGCACAAAATATCAGCTACAGTCCAAAACATGTCAGTATCGGCCTTCAGACACCCATATCGCTCAAACCGTAACGCACACAAACACACATGGGCGCGTTCTTTAGAAGGTAAGACAAAAGTGATGTGTGTGTGTGATAAGAGACGGCGCCAAGGCGGTGGCAGGACACAGCGGCGAACCCTCCCAGCACACACACACATACACACACGCGCACACACACACACACACTGATAACCATCACCTCCATCCCTCCGCCTGGCTCTGTCCTCCTCTCTCCAGACTGAGCGAGTGTCGGAGAGGCTGAAAACAGAAAGGGCATTGGGCGGAGGAGGAAGGACAGATACAGTTCTGGGCATACAGAAGGAGAAGAGAGGAGGAGGCAAGAATTGTATTTGTGCCAGGAGGGAAAAAAGCCTATGAAACGGGACACTAAAACTCTCCACTGAAACTCAGTGCATCAATACTGCTACAACTACTTCTACAACTAATACTGGGTCATATCCATCACAGAGGTGGATAACACTGACTGGCCGGTATCCGATTTTTGATAAATGGCCAATATCTGCAAGCTGACACATCGGTATAACCCTAGTATGAATGTGCGCTCACACATTATTTGGAATTAATGGTAACACTTCACAATAAGGGTACAATAATTAAGGGTTAGATAATGCTTAATAAGCATTAACTAACCCTTAATTAACAGTTAACTAATGTGCCTGTAATCATTTCTAATGGTGTTCATGTTAACTAAGGTATTAATTTATACATTATTTAAGTCATCTTTATAAACTATTAAATAATGTATAAATTAATGCCTTAGTTAACATGAACACCATTAGTAAAATACACATTAGTTAACTGTTAATTAAGGGTTAGTTAATGCTTATTAAGCATTAACTAACCCTTAACTTAGTGACCCTTATTGTAAAGTGTTACCAAATTAATTCTACAATAAATATGTAATCTATAATTAAGGGTTAATTAAGGGTTAGTTAATGCTTATTAAGCATTAAGCATTAAGTTAATGCTTGTTAAGCATTATTAAGCATTAACTAACCCTTATTAAGCATTAACTAACCCTTAACTTAGTGTACCCTTATTGTAAAGTGTTACCGGATTAATTCCACAATAAATATGTAATCTACAAACCGCATCATATCGGAGGTGGACAACACCGACTGGCGCATATCCGATTTTTAATAAAAGGCCAGTATCAGCAAACCGATATAACGGTCTAACCATATCCATTGTTTCTACTTCTGTGTTGTGCAAAGTATGTGTGCAAATACGCGTCCAAAGCGGAAGGAGGAAAGCGGCGACGGAATCAGATACGGCAAAACTATGCATTTGTGACACGCCATTTTTTTTTTTTTTTGGTGCCACACGCCGCGAATGTTGTTTGACACCGAGAGTGAAAAAGGCCAGGAGCGGGCTATCTGCGGCTCCATCAGTCAGCTCCGGGGGCAGATCAGATGAGCGACGTCTCCGTCACAAGACACAGCAGATAATGCCGAAGACGCCGCTATCTCCCCCCCCCCCCCCCCCTCCTTATCTCTTTTATCAAACAAAAGGCCACAGGATAAAATGTCACGCGTAAAGTGTTGTTTTGTTCACCCACGCTGACAGTGACTACCCACACACACACACACACACACACACACACACACACACACGCGCGCTCACAAGACCAGCGTAACAGCATTATACCTTGGGAGTAAAAAAGATATATTTCAAAAGGGGAAATCCTCTGATCTGCGTGTGATTGGATTAGCCTAACATCATAACCAGATGAAAGGAGACATGTAGAGCGGGACGCTATCAAAATCACTTGAAACTGAATCAATGTAATCCAATGGTTGGATAGACATTAGAGGCCTATTCAGACGATCGCGGTAGATTTCATTAGAGGACAGGGGGCACCGTCCGCATAACAATGGGATGGCAAACGAGGGGGGGGGGGAGCTGGATGCGGATTGGAACATGAGAGGGGAATCCACATATCTGTCGGGTGTGGATGTGTGTGTGTGTGTGTGTGAGAGAGTGAGAGAGAGGTAGTGAATGGCTACAGTAAATGACAGACCACTTGTAATCCACTTGGATGGGATTGTCCCAGTGTTAGACAACAGAGCTAAGGAAATCACTTTACCTTTACACACATGGTGACTCCAGTACAACAGGCTGCTACCAAAGTGCAATCAAGATAGTAAGAATATGAAGGAATAGCTATATGAGCTCTAATCATAGAAATATATTTTTTTGAAACAGAAATAGATGTGTCTAATGGAAACACACAAAAAGGACCCTGGTTTGACCATGTTTGGTTTAGATGTAATGTTAATGCATTAAAAAAACAAACAAAAAAAAAAACATCAGTGAAACAGGCAGTTTCACATTTGCTCCAGTAAAAGAAATACACCAAGTTTTTGGAGATGGTGCAGTTGTTCAACTTCCCTGTCAGGCAATGAGAACATAGACACCCAAATCATCCATGTGTCCCCATTAGATCATTAGCATGCACTATGTTGAGTGATAGTAGGCACTGCTGTCACTCAACACAGCGTATGCTAAAGTTTTAGCATGAAGCACTGGAGCCAGTGATCTATCTACCAAGGACACATGGATGTCTATGTTCTCATCACTTAGTGGACCAATGGGACAATGTACCAAAAACTTGGTACTTGGAACATTGACCCATTGTCCCACATTTTGACTACATTTGGTCTGGACTTCCAAACAGCTGCTGAAGTCCTTCCAATCAGGCACGTTTGAAGCATATGAAGCAGGTGAGATTGTACTGTCTGCGTGATTCTTACCCTGAGACATATATCATTTGAAAGCAAGTTTGAGAAAAGTGAAAAATACGAGAACTTGTTAAGGTTCTTGTTAAGTTGGCCATGATGCTAAATCCCGCAAGACCTAGAGCCTTGACAAAGACCAGAATGGCGCATCTACCCTATTTGGAGAATTCCCAGTGTTGACTAGGAATACGTACACATGAATCAAATATGGACCACAGTTTAACAGAACAGTTAAGAGAAAAGAGAAGAGTAGAAAGAGTTGGAGCTGGGAACATAGTGTAAAGCAAAAAAAAAAAACAGAGTAGAGTAGAAGCCATGTGTCCTACCTGATCCAGTATCTATGATGTTGGACTGTCCTCGACGTTCAGCGACCAGCCTTGACGAGCCGGGCATGCTAACTGGCTCTGAGCGCACCGGCTGGATCCTACACACACAAATACACACACACACACATTGTTTTTGGTGGGGTAGATTGGGGCTCGCAATCAATTTAATGTACCAGATCCCCAAATAGACCCTCATTAGACCCCACGGAACCCATTTGATCATCTTTAGTCCCAGGGAGCCATATGGGAGGATTTTAGTTGTTGATTATTTAGTAGGCCTACTGAATTGTAGAACTCTCTAGACTGTATGTGGGTGAGAGTGAAACCTAGGATTAGAATAGTCATTCCTATACTGTACATCTCTAATTGGGGTACTGAACTATTTCTCATTAGTTGAGGACTCCCTGGAACCCCCTCAAGGTCCCTGGGTTCACTTTGAGAGCCACTGCTATGGATTTGGTCCTTGGCTTACCAAGGACCATGTGGGGGCAAGAGTTAAGATATATTCAGCTATGTTGAAGGCCTCAAAATACTCAAACTAAACCTTGCAGATTTAAACCAAAAAAGATACTGCTGTGTAGGGCTTGACATCAGGACCAGACCCAAAGTTGGGCTGAAAATCTGACTTTATTGCTCAGGTTGGGGCCTGGCTCAACTCTTTAAAGCTTTACTAGGCAATTCCGCACATTGGCGGCCTCAAATGGCAGCGAGAGGTAACTGTTTGAAATTTAAGGACTTCAATACCCAGAAATCCTGTAACGTGATGTCAGTAAACTGCAAATGTGATCACTTCATACCGGAGAATACCAGATATTCAATTTTAGGCAAATAAGGTGAATCTATGGTGTCTCAGTAACTGGGGATGGTACGCTCTTCTCTGTCGCAGGATTTAGACAGATTCAAATCTACAGTGCAGTTTCAAGCCCAAAGCTCATGGTTGCAGTAGTTTCGATGCTGCTTAGGTACCTGAGGCTGTGCAGGTCCAGGTCGTCGGTGTCGAAGTCCAGGAGGGGCTGCTGGACGTCAGCGGGACCCTGGGACTGAAGCACCGAGGAGGAGGAAGAGATGACAGTGGTCTGGCCTGACGGGTGAATGGTCTTAAACTGAAACTGGGGGCCCATCCACAGCCGCCGGTGGGGTCCCGTGTGGGTCACAATCTCCACCTGGGAATACAGAGGTACGGGTTGGTGACGAGCGCGGACTGTCTTAGCTTTACGCTGCTGTTTACATGTACAGGGTAGGACATGTGTAACGGGAAATTATCATAACATTGCTGTGCTTTCATTCTAAATTGCATTATTTATGCCCACTCTAGAGAGGGTGGAGAAAACACTTAAGCATAAGGACTTTAACTTTGAAATAACTGATGAAAAGAGCTTAAAAGAGCTCTGAATCACCACTTTTATATGTGAGTTTTCAAAGCAACATGAGGCAACTAACAGTGGTACAAAGAGGTCCAATAGTTGGTGCCTGACTTGCAGCAGTATCTGTCACGAAAACAGCTAAATTATTGAATGTAGCAGGGAGAACAGTCTGGGAAATCATGTCAACCCCTGTACGGTTCACATATAAGCATTTATGGATGACATTCTTCATTATATGACAGTGGAAGGCTAATACTGAATAACAAACTGACATTCAAACCAGTTACAGCAGTGGTTCTCAAACGTTTTGAATCAAGTACCACCTCTGATCAAAGCAAACCATCCAAGTACCAATGAGCGGTACGAGCGCATATGCATGCAGAAGAGATGGAGATCTCAATGGGACTCACCTGGTTAAGGAGAAATAGCCTAAATAAAAATAAAATATGTAATTCGCGTAGGCAGTGCCAACATAAGTATGTGGTGGTGTGCGGACTGAAACGGTAAAATTGAAAATATGAAAACATTAAGTCTATCTAAAATTTTTGATTATGCTGGTAAATCACAAATTAAGAAATTAGAAACACTGTAATGGTTTCAGAGGGTTTTTTCACCAGAGTCATCTGGCGTACCACCTGGCAGCCTTCCACGTACCACTGGTGGTACCCGTACCACAGTTTGAGAACCACTGAGTTACAGTATTCCGATGATGTCTTCATATATAACTGGCCAAGATTAACATTCTGGCGGAAACACTAAATTATTGCCATTTTTTGGGGGCATGGAATGGTCAGATAAAGATAATAAAGATAATGGACATGGGCAAGAAATATTGGAGTGCTGTTCAATCCAAAAATATCAGTATCAGTCTTCAAAAAGCCATGTTGGTTGGCTCTTACTCCTAATGCATTAGCAGTCAGCCGAGGACACGGCCTCTCAGCTCCTCTGAGGAGTTGTCAGTGGAAGTGACAGAGTGGTTTGGTGTTGCTGTACATGCCAATACTCCAACACCCCCGTGCACTCCTCTGTAGCTCAGATGAACTCAGTTACATGACATCCAACTAAAAGCTCGCCGCGCCGCCGCCGCGCCGCCGCCGCGCCGCTGAAAGTCTGATGATGATGTCAGAGCCAGTCAAGGTCTTGCGGTGTGCTCGGAGTGCTGGAGGGCGGGAGGAGGAGGAGGAGGAGGAAGACTTCCCCGAGGGTTAATAGAAGTGTGACATTAGCGTCGCGTTTTGCGGAGACACAGCGAGGGTGAGGTGAAGCCTACTGGGAGAGGAAGATGGCGTGAGCGTGGCAGGCCGGTTCGTCGGCGCTTATGCTGAGTGGCACTAATACTGGCTGAAAGAGGGATAGGAAAGGGGCAGGGGGGGGGGTGAATTATAAACATCGGACTATTACTGCCTCCTCCTCTCTCCGTCTCCTCTTCGCCTTGAATCCACTGACGAACCGTCTCCTGCCTCGGACTCCCGTTTTTTTTTTTCTCCACCGCTCTCCCACGCTAACTCTGACTTTTCAACTCCCCGCAGCACTTAACGCGCCTCTCGGTGTCTCGCCGCTCACATTTCATTATCTTTAGTTCGTACGCACTCGTCTCTCACCTCGGCCCATCTCTCATCTCGCAGTCTCTCTCTCCACTCTGGCTGCCAGGCGCGAACATCCCAGACAAGAGTGACAGCTTACGCTCTCTTAATTCTTCTCTGTGTGTGTGTGTGTATGTGTGTGTGCAAGTGTGGTCTGGCACAGCTGTGCAAATTAGGCCACGGAAGGAGGGAGGAGGATTGTCACTATGTGTCTGTTGGTGTGTGTGTGTGTGTGTGTGCATTGCCAGTTAACACCATCAGTGTCACGCCCGGCCACAGAGTTGAACAGCTGCCAGTGTGCTCTCTTTGCGGTGGGGTGGAGGGTCCAGATGTTGCGGCCCAGTGTCGACCCCCCCCCCCCCCCCCCCATCCCCTACCTCCCACCCCCGTCTCGCCGGACAGGGCGACATATTGCCTCGGCTTTGCTCTGACGGCACGTGTTACCCGCAGCTATCCCATGCTAATGGATGGGCAATGCCTGCTGTACGAACATCCAACCCGTTCAACAGAAAATGCAGCAGTAAACATGTTGTCAAAATCTGATCGGTGGCGTCTGAGATATCGTTAAGTGACACACGGATGAGCGCACAAAGACCAGGATCCATCGTCCATAGCTGAGCGGAGTGATGAACAGTTGCCTAGAGTGGATTTGTTCATGCACTGGGAAAGTCAAACAACATGTCGGGACCATCCGTCAGCTCGCACGTGTCGCGAGCCGTTTTCGTCAGGGCAAAATTGACAGATGAGACGCCGAGTGGACTTTGCTGCACTCGGTCGAGGGCGGGAGGCTTTGTGCGGCGTAAGAGCCACTAACGCTGATAGGCAGCAAATGACACAGCGCCGCAGCGGGCTGAGCAACTGACACGGCGGGTCACAAACCTCACATTTCATTAGGGGATGGCCGATCAATCCCAAATCCCAACCCAACGCCAAAATGCCTGCCGATAATCTAATGAAGGCAACTGATATGATATAATGAAATCCACAAGGCAGTACTTGGCCTCTAATTCAATCTAGCCTATATGTATTTAGCATTTCTCGACCCACCAGACTATTGTGCTTGATATGAAATTTTGGGAGGGACTGGACTCAAAAGGCTACTATCTATAATTGATCTAGAAACCAATGTTCTATTTTGGTTGGGTCTTTTTATTCTAATTTGAACGGCGATGCGAGATGTCTGACTAGTAGAGACGTGGGGATTTGACAAATCTATTTTCCACAAGAGCTAGTTCCAAAAGGTTTTTAGAAAGGATACTAGAAGCAGTTATTACAAACAAGCAACATCTACAACTATTGACAAATGCTTCACTACCCCCACTCCCAAACGGAGTTACCAGGAACCGGGCTTAAGCACCGGCTTTTGGTGCGATGGATAGTTTTGCTCCTGGCGAACTATCATGGCAGATACTAACCACAGCATCTGCAGGCTAAGTGAGGTGCATTTTTACCCATTCAATTATGCATGCGGTGGAATTATTGATGGTAAAAATGTAATGGGTTACCTGCCGACACCAGGGGTTGAGTGCCATGAGGGGGTAAACCAAGCTGAAAAGAGCGGGGCGTGCGTACTGTATGTTTGGTAATGCGCCTGGAAGTTTCAGCACCATTTAGGCTGTTGTGTTGGTATTGGGAGAAAGCAAGACATAAAGTAATCCTGGTCGACTGCAATAATAACACAACATAGGACTAAAGGTATTAAATGACAAGGTTGTGTTAACTTGGAAAAAACTGAAGACAGAATGCCCCAGATCTTAAAATGTTTCTTGTGTAACAAATCAAAGCAGAAGACACAGAGCCAAGACTTGAATCATCGTTTCAATACCAAACAAATTCACTAACAACATTTTGACTTTTTCACTTGCACCGAGATAAAGCAGGAATGCGATAACTTCACTTTCTTTTCTTGTCTTGGTTGTACTATGATTGCAACATCCTGTATCATTGTGCCAATCCTGTATCATTGTGCCAAATATGCTTTATACACTAGAACGGCTATGGTTGGATTTGCGATAACTCACAATTGTCTCCGATGGCCAAAGTCTGTGATGTGAAAAAACAGTTTATTGGGATATGGGAACAATTTCTGCTTCAGATCGGTTATAATCGCTATAGAATGAAGCTCCATCAGGGTATATGCAGGTTTCATAAAACCAAAGTGAAGATGTTTTAGGACCTTGTTAGTGTCGGAAAAAGTTAGTAAAATCAGCCTATTTCTGATTGAACGTAGGTAATGAAAGTTCTGAAACTGTAAATGTAGCCTAGTTGTAGGCCTAAAACATAGGTCATTTATTTGAAGCTGAGATAAAGATCTTAACCTACGCTCTTGTGACTGTTTCTTGTGTGTTTTCTGTTTTTTCTGTACTTTTTTTTTGGGGGGGGACTGCTTCCGTGTCCCCTATGTCTCTGTATTTGTGGGATGTTGTTCAAATGTTTTGTGTGTATACAACAAAGAATCTAAGTACACGTCGGTACCTTGTGTTTGGATGGATAAGCTCAAATATTCAACCCTCCACCCCCCCACCCCCCACCCCCCGGGGGATGGCCGGCACAGACTGATGTGATGTCACCGCAATGCCGGTGCAGGTGGAGAGGTCTGACCTGGGAGAGCCACTCCTCGTCTTCCTGGCCACTGTGGTCCGACGCGAGGCTGTCCGACGACTCGTGGCGCGTGATGGGGCCCGGGCTTCCTGGGGGCATTGCTGAGAACACACGCACACACACACACACACACACACACACACATACAAATAAAATGAGTACCGGATGTGGGTTTCAACCAATATGGGTTTTGGAGGCAGGCCTGCGTTACAAGTGCTCAATGTTTCCCACAGAATTGTATTCTTGCAGGGTGGAAAAGCATCTACTGACATCAATGCAGTAAAAAGCCAAAGGGGAGAGAGACATGCTAAAGCTAACTGATAAGTCAAAGCAGGGTATTGGATCATGTATTAGCAATAGCCATTTACCTAAAATTAGCATGAGGAGGAAAATGATAATCCACAACTGGCTTATTTAAGTGTGCTAGAGCCATTACGGTAAAAATAAAAATACTACTAAAATACTAAATCTCTCCATTGAAACCCAGGATAACAATAATACCACCATACATCCATATTCATGCATACTTGTGTGGCATGTGATCAAAACGCCTCATTAGAATCAATTCAGGCTTCCCATAGACAACCAGTGCAGCGTTAATCAATTACACAATAAATATGTAACCGATCAAACTGCATCATATCATATATTTGAGTTGGACAATGCTGACCGGACCACATCCGAAGCTTAATGTTTATCTTCCTCTCATACGGGCATATGCGTGCCAGAGTGTGTGAAAAAGCAAGTGTACAGTAAGTGTGAGTGAGGGAGAACATGTGTGTATGACAGAGAGAGAGAACGAGAGAGAGAGAGAGAGCCAGAGACAGATGGGGCTCCTGCAGGCTCGAATAAGCAGGCGTGGAGAATGAGGCCTAATGTGTAGAAGCGGCTCCTCTCTCTCTCTCCTCCACCTCGGGGACGGGGGGGGGGGGGGGGGGGGGGGGGGGGGTTTGTTTGACGGAGGAATGGCTAATAAAGTTGTCAAGTTCGCATCTGGGGGCACGCACGCACACGCACACACACACACCTTATGGAGGTATTCTTGTGTGTTTGACACCTCTGTAACGAATGCTTCTTCAAGACCCCCCCCCCCCACCCCCCCCACCCCTTTGCACACATCCATCCACATTATGAACTACAAGCTCTATGGTATAACACAGTTCTCACACCTGCTGCTGAAATGTGTTTGGTGTGTGTGTGTGAGTGGGTGTGTCAGAGTTAAAAAAAAAAAAAAAGACAGATAAAGAGGGTACCTCATACCTCATTGGTACCTATTAATTTGTTTTTTCTTCTTCTTTTTTATCTCATTATGTTAAGGAAAAAAAGATCCATAGTATTAGGATAAATTGTAATTTTTTTTTTTTTTTTTACTATAAGCCTTTTGGGGTTTCTTACCTCTCCTGCACAATCCCTGCTATGTTTGTTTTTATATACTTTTGTTTCCTCACTTCCTTTGTGCTAATCAATAAACTAAATAAATAAACTAAACCTGCAGGTTTCAGCTAGAAAAAAAGTAATACTTTTGATGCCACTTTTAGAGTTGAATGCCACCTATAGAAACTCAAACTTCATCAACAGAAAAATCCAAGGAACTGGACACACTGTTTGATTGACAGGTGGTCTGATTACCATTTTAAAACCCATTTCGTGACAAAAAACTGAAAGACCTTGTCAGAATATAGGTCTGCATCACCAGGTTGATTGCCTGCTAGAAAAATTGTCAAACCCTGAACAGACAACATCACCAAGGCCTCTAGATTTGTAAAGGAGGCTCAAAAGGCTTCAATTATGTGTATTAAAGCCCTTCCAAGGCCTTCATTTTAGATGCAATGTAAGACTTAATAAGGACCTGCAGACACCCTTGTCTTGTTAAATCCATCGGTGTTATAAAAACATCAGGGGATCGAGAAAGACGGGAAGAGGAAAATGGAGTGAGAGAGGAAACGGGACAGAGAGAGGTGGCGACATTCCCATTGGTTGAGATCTCCTTGCTCTCTGATTGGATAGTCACATAAAATCCTAATCTGAGTATCCCCACTGGTTAATCAGACGGTAGTGGAATGCAGGGGCCAAAATTTCATATTTGTTTAAATCATTTCAATGCACCAGCACATCAGATTTTTGTTTTACTTGGGCAAATTTCATTTTTACACATTCAAAAATGATATCGGTTTAAATTGCGTATGCATTTAAACATTTGAACGTATGTGATCAAGCTTCTACTAACTATATGCGAGCCATTTTAAAACATTTCAAGGCCTTCAATTTAGAGACTTTTTAAAAAGTCAGCAAGCACCCTAGAGAGAGAGAGAGAGCTAGAGAGAAGACACAGAGAGGAGGAGGAGGAGGTTTCTCATGTCCTGCTAAAATGGAAGAGAGAAGAACAAAGCCTGTGTTGTGTTACTTATTAAACAAAATCAGGACTCCACACCCCCACCCACTCTCTCTCTCTTCCTCTCTCTCTCTCTCTCTCTCTCTCTTTTGCTCTCTGACCCTTGGGGCCAATAGCTGTTCCCTAATTAATTATTGATGCTCTGAAGCAGTTGGTCAGCCGGCTGGATCGGGTTTCCAGGGGGCTTTCATTGGCCAGAGTCGTGGACAGGCTCCGGTGTGGGGAGCTAGTGGTCATCCCCATGGGTCAAGCAAAGAGACAATCCTCTGTGTGTGTGTGTGTGTGCGCGCGTGTGTGCGTGTGTGTGTGTCAGGAGACAGACTGACCCCAGCAGTTACAGGCATATCTGCCCATCTTAGTGTCCGGCTAGTCAGCCTCTCGGTCTGCTGCTTTTTACAACGCTCATTACTGGCTCTCTTAAGAGACGGAACGTCAATGCAATTTGACAGAGAGAAAATCTTTTAAGTGCAAACTTATTGGATAACACTCAGAGAGGAGTTTGAATGTATGGCCTATATACATATGTATATATATACACACACACACACAATGCAAATTACTGCAAGATAATTACAAAACCAATTTTAGACCTGCAACGACAGAAAAATAAACTGAATCAATCAACTGAGCCAATCAATCCAAGCGTGAATTAGAGGCTATTTGCTTAGGTGATGGTTGATGTGAAAGATAAGCCTGCATCATATTCATAAAAAAAATTACATTTTCCAGCCCGCCCATAATAATAACTGAAAGCATGCCGTATTGAGGTGTATTTTGTTTCTATCAGTGTTTTCCCTTCAGGAACGCCCTGATCTTTTTTGCACTAGTGTAAACATGCATACACACAAAAAAACCCCCAAAAAAACAAAAAAAAAAACAATCTATCTGGCTTTGCTGTATAACAGAGCCGTCTGTGTCAGAGTCTTTATTGACTGTGAGGAATTGGGTGTTTTGCAGAGCAGGGAAACAGACTGCGCTGAAGGCCGGTAGCCGGTGGCCTGTTAGGCAGAGCAGTGAAGCGGGGAGGCAGAACAAGAACAAAGGCCGGCCAGGTATTGATGTAGCCCGACCCCTGGGGCCCGGGGCCAGGGGCCGGACGGGCCGATCTCCAGGGACAGATAAGGGGGCTAACGATCTGATAGATGTGGAGAGCTGGCTGCAGAGCGGACAGGGATAGCCGCCTCGTCTCGTCTCGTCTCTCCTTCTCTCTCTGTTCCACTTTATCTCTTTCATTTATGTTTTGTTTTTTTTTTCTTCCAAGATTCATTTTGTTTGCTTCGTCTTTTTTTCCTTTCTTCCCTTTGACCCCTCGTACTCGGTTGCCAGTCGCACGGCGTTGCCAATATCTCTCTCTCTCTCTCTCTCCTACCCTCCACCTGTCTCTCTTCTCACTTTCCTCTCCTCCTCTCTTCTCGCTTTCCTCTTTCCAGTAGCCCTTTTGGCAGATAGGTGCTGGCGTACTGACAGACTGGCATAGCTTAGTCATTATATATCATTCAAGACTTATTTGACTGACGGCTCCCCGCATTCAGGCCGGTGCTCCACTTACTCCATCCTTTTCTCTCTCTCTTTGATTACTGACCCAGTCATGGCGCCACGGTTTCTCTTTACCAAACGCCTGATGCTCCGAAGCCTTCGCCCCGGCCCCCTCTCTCTCTCTCTCCAGGGCAATTAGAGCTATTGACGGGGGCGACCGTGGCCGGCCTGTCACGGGCCTCAAAGCCCGAGAGAATAGCCGAGCCGAGCCCGGGCCCGGTCAGCCGGGCGCTCCACAATTAGCACATTATATGACAGGTACGGGGAGGAGGGCGAGGGCCCGAAAAGCACGGGCAGAAAAATCCGGGCGGTAAATTATTCACCGGCTTGTTTGCTTCGGAGCAACTTTGCGGCGAAAGGGGCGGAGGGGGGAAAGAGGTGTCGGAAAACATATCGCGGACAGCTAGGTAAATATTGCCCCCGTGAAGAAATTTTTTTTTTTAAATGCAGGGAGTGGGGGAAAAAAACCCCCCACAGCTAATGAGGGTGTGAAAACCGCACATTCATCAAAGAGCGGTGCCACTGTTATTCTAGGGATTAGAGTAGCCGCATTTTTTTTATTTTTTTTTTTATCCGGCTCCCGACACCTTGGGGCAACAGACAACAGAACCCATTCATCCGTTTGACTAATTCTGGGTACTTCCTGGAGAGACGGGCAGAAACACTGAGGCCTCATTGAGGGTTTGATCACCTCGTCTGCAGGAGAGGAGAGAGAGAGAGAGAGAGAGAGAGAGAGAGAGAGAGGATTCCCCAAAAACGCAAAAAAAAAAAAAACTTGGCTCGCGTTTATAAAGCCAGCTCTCGTACTACAGTATCCTGCTCCTCATCTGTGCGAGTGTGTACCGAGTGTGTGTGTGTGTGTGTGTGTGTGTGTGTGTGTGTGTGTGTGTTGTGTGTGTGTACGCGCCCTCCCCTTATCTCGCCCGGGCAGCGGTGCCGCGGTGCCGTCCTCCGCTGGGGGCTGAGTGCTGCCAGTGGCTGCTGTACAGATGGACAGGTGGAGATAGTGACCATGAAGTGGCGCCACCGCTGCCTTTTATCATCCCACCCCCCCCTCCCCCCTCCCGTCCTGGAGGCTCCGGTCTGGCCTGACCCCGGCCCTTCCTCTCCCCTTCCCTCCCTCCCTCCCTCCCTTCCTATCCCTTCCCCGCATGCTGCATTTTTAATCAGCCCGGGTCATCCAATATAGAGCCGCGAGACCGGAGACCACGGCCTGTCAGTCAACCCCCCCCCCCCCGCCCCTCCTTCGCCTTCCACCCCGCCTCCGCTAGATCCTCGGTAGCGTTCAGGTTTTTTGGACAATTAGTCGGGAGGGATATTCATATAGACGTTCCGTTCCCCCCCCCCCCCATTGACTGACTCTCTTCGGAAGCTTCTGTTTCTTGTCTTTAACTTCCCAAATTGAATTCTCTCGAGGCCACTTCTCCAATTCGCTCCCTTCCTCTCCTTTTTCTCCCGTGCGGGCTGGATCGACAATGCAAACTAGACCTTGATAACGCAGTTTGTATCGCGAGGGAAGGGAGGGAGGAGAATGCGTGTGTGTGTGTGTGTGTGTGTGTGTGTTTTCAGCCTCCTCTGCCTCTGTCCCGATCTTTACGCTCGGTGAGAGGCCGGGCGTATGCCGCGGCGTATTCGCCCCCGGGGTCAAATGGACTCCTGGATCGCTTCTCTTTCGCTCTGCCAAGCCCAAAGTGCAAAGTGCAGAGATGGAAGGTGGCACTCGGCGGCGGTGGTGTGCGGGACGCCCCGGGCCGGAGGGGGAAAATGGCAGGAGCGCAAGAAGTGTGGGCAGAGAGGGGGCTGGACCGTCCCGACCTCGCGTCCGGTTCACGCTAACAGAACGAAGAGACGAGGGGGGGGCATCATCCGGCTATCGCTTAATTGGATGCAAATGTTAACCGCGATGAATCTCGCTCATTAATGCGGCCCCAGTACCTCGGCCCGTGCTGGCAGAGGGGACGCACACCATCACGCCGACGCGTCCTCATCGCCCTGACACTAGGAGGGGACCATTAGCGCTAATTTGAGGACAAAAATATCCTACCAGTTAGACCCGGGGCGGCCGGAGGAGCGGAACGGGCTGGAGACGAGTCGGGGCGATTAGCGTTAAACGCGGCTACCGCTCGTCCCCGAGGGCGCCCGCGAGAGCTAATTACCGATTCGCCGCTTTACGATTAGGGCAGCGAGCGCAAACGCCGGGCTTATTCCTGGGGGGGAACGGATTGATCCCGTGTGTGTGTGTGTGTGTGTGGCCATCCGAGTGCACTCCGCCGACGACTTTGCGGACTGGCCTTTCAGACGGCAACTTAAAGTGCTTTTCGTGCTCTTTGTACTTGTTATTAAATTAGGAGGGAGTTTAGGGGCGTCCGCTAATTGGTCTTGAGCGCGGGCGTCTGTCCCGAAGCGGGCGGGGCGACGCGGCGGGGCGGGGGCGACAAAGGGCCGGAGCCGCTCTGACAGGAAGCTCAGAGGACTCTCATCTCCCTCAGAAGGCTCGCGGAGAGGAGAAGTTATGGCCCGCTGATGGAGAGGGTCTCTTCCCAGCATGAGGCACCGATAAGAGGGTGAGGGCCGGCTTTCAACGGGGAGTCCACACGGGAAATCAATAGGGCATGGGTGGCGTCCCCTTGACTAATGGTGCGTACACACAGAGGTCCTACGTGGTCATGTGAGAGTGTGCGAGGCTACAGTGTATGAATAAATAAAGATACACATGAAAATACATGTGAACTCACTGTATCCATATGTACACACAAGTGCAAACATCCACGATACAACGCAATCCAAGTACGTAGAGAGCTATATTTTATACATGTAATGAACACACACACTATATGAAGGCTAGGTAAATGCATCCTTCCATCAATATATCAGGCATTTATCTATTTAATAGATTTTGCAAATCATAATAACTGATACTAGAGCATAATTTTAAAGCTATAAAAAAATGCCCAGATCAATCAAGGATCCTGCTCTCATAGCTATAGATTTTTTTATTTCTTTATGTAGCATTGTCTGCAAGCTTTGTCATATGATATGAAGAATACTAATCACAACAAATCCATAACAGCCTGATCAACAGCCTGTTACTAAAAATGTGAATAAATTACCCTGCTTAATATAAACATGTAGCTCTATGATTATGCTTTATTCTTTATCAGGATCCCCATTAGCTGATACTTCAACAACCTCTAGTCTTCTTGGGGTCAACATGTTTACAATAATAACATATAGATAGATAGATAGATAGATAGATAGAATATATTTATTATGTCCTCTTTTGTGAAATATTAAGAAAAAATAAGCAAGTGAAATTACTATTTGGTGCAGTTTGTGCCCTAAACAAATCATATCAGATGATCATATCAGAATATTCTGATGAAACATGAGTAGTCGGGGTCAATCTAAATGCAACAAGTTTTGCAATGTATCATTCTCGACACATCTCAATAGAATCGTAGGACCTTGTTAATACCCATTCCAGTAGAGTAAATACAGAGAAACAAACACACACACACACAGAGGGAGGCTGATGCAGCACTTACCAGCCAGGAGATACTGGTAGTACTGCACCAGGTCTGAGGCCAGCACCAGGGGATGGTTGGAGTTGAAGGGTGGCTGCAGCTCGTTCCACTGCGGCGTCCTGCTCCGAAAAAAACAAATCAATTATGGGAGTGAGTGCATATCAGACGTAGAGAACATTTCACCCTGCTGGGCCTCAAATGGACTCCGTCCCCCCCCCCCCCCCCCCCCCCAAGTGTGGTGATTCATATGTGTAAGTGTCCGGAGTGCATGTTGTACCGTGGGCATGTTGTCCAATAAAACCTTTGATCGCAGGGAATTGTGCCCTAGCATCGGTACACATGCTAGGATTTATGCCCTAGCATCACTATACATCTTATCCAAGCTAATATTGCACATTGTGTATTTTGAGTCCATTTGTGTCCATTTCTATCTCAAGTTTTTTGATTGGTCGTGGAGATATGTAAGGTTCTGTTCACGCTATTCGGATTT
This sequence comes from Centroberyx affinis, assembly GCF_046629955.1. Taxonomy (NCBI): domain Eukaryota; kingdom Metazoa; phylum Chordata; class Actinopteri; order Beryciformes; family Berycidae; genus Centroberyx; species Centroberyx affinis. The sequence continues at coordinate 27,095 of NW_027282510.1, read as the reverse complement.
TTTCTTTAAATATTCTGTAAATATTTTTTTTACATTAAAGTCATAAGGAGCAGCCATTCCAAAATTTTATATAGCGATGCTGTACCGCCAAAATATCCCGATATGCGATATTACAGCATCTTGGTGCGGTGGGGGTGCTTTTATTATTATTTCTAGACTATTAATGATAATGATTATTATTGCAGATTTTTTTTTTATATAATATTATTAAAATTTGTTATTCGATACCGTGAAAAATGCTGTGATATTCAAAAAATACTGTAATATTCGATATAATTGGATACTGGCCAAAGCCTAAAAGGCATTATGTGTGACCCACTTTATCAAATTAGATGCAGTTGAGGCAACACTTTTCTCCAATACAGCAGAACATGTGAACGTGGTCTTACCTGGCTAGAGTCCAGCAGGCCCTCGGACAGGTGCTGAGCTCCAGAGGTGTGTCGTCGCTTATCTTCTGCACCGTGCTGATTGGCCGAGGCTCCAGGACGTGCTCCACCAGGTTGCCGTAGCAGCTGAGGATGTACAGCGAGTCCACGACCGACTGCCTGGACTGATCTGTGAGGAGGTCGGGGGATTAAAGGTCGTGGGTGCCAAATATGCATATTATACATTCTAAATAATCAGGAAACAACTGCGGGTCACAGGTCAAGCTTAAAGGTAGTTAAGTATTTCTAGGGATCGTGTCTCGCGGTCGTGACCTTGCCGGAGTCGTGTTTTGACTCGGCCATGTTCTGTCGTGAGCTGCGTGTCGTGTCTGGGGAAGCAGACCGGGAGCAGCTGTGACCTCGGCCTCACCTTTCTCTCTTTTCATGTTGGGGTTGGTGAGGAACCAGGAGCGGGAGGACGCGAAGATGGCAGCCACGCAGAACTCCCCGCCGCTGGACTTGCTGGGCGAGATCTGCGGGGGCGGCTTAGCTTTGCTTCAGGAGAAAAGAGGGGGAAAAAGAGGTGGAGATGAAGTGAAAATGGCTGTACAGGGGCTGGTCTTAAAGGTGTGCCGTGTCGCATTTTTACACCTCAATATATCACTGTCAAATAAATTGTGATACCTTGGTTTACTTAATGTAAACAAATGAGATCATGTCCAAGACAATTGTTAATCTCTATGTTATGGCAGTGGTATTGTTAGTGCCACATTTCCCATAAACCCTTTTGCTTCCTGCCCCCCCTCCCCGGCATCTTTGGCTGTATTGAAGAGGTTAAACATGTTGGAAGTGATTTTTCCATCCGCCTTAATTAAAGCAGTCCAGCAGATTTCTCACTAAATCTGACTCGACGAATGTAAAATTAAGTGTTTTGGCCAGTAGAGAACCACTCGGCAAAGGTCTCATTTGTGTACCGTAATTACACTAATGCCTGAAAACGAATGCATTAATGATTTATTGATGTTAAAATGCAACACTTGGCACCTTTAAAATCAAGATTCAAACACATGACGCTCGCCCCGTGTAGGGTAACAACCAGAAGGCAAGCCGATTTAGAAAAAGCTGTGATGAGAGAGTTTTGGATGACTTTCAAGATGTATTACACACATGAGATGTAACATCTTAGAGGCAGGTATGTGAAAATTACACAGCAGCATCTGTAAACAAAAAAAACAAAACACAAACTTCACTTAATAGCATCGCATGCGAGAAGCTCAGCAAGGGAAACACTGAAAATGCCTGCAAATAAAATGCCCCTCTTTGGCGCGGAAAAGGAGAAAATTCATTCGGCTTTGACACAAGTTCCATTGTACTGAAATGTGGAGAAAAAAAATATTTATGCATGAAATATTCAGAAAATGAAAAACCGGTCCAAAAGTCAAAGCGTATGCCTCGCTAAATATTCTCCCGCTTGGCTAATCCCCATATGAAATTCATCCATCATTCTAGATCATCCTCCAGTCTGAAGTGGACTGTATGTAGGAGAGACCGCATCCATGTGGAAGAGAAGAGAAGAAGCAGAGTGTGCTTCTGTCTTAGTATGGTAAACCTGCCTGTATTGTTTGAATACTACAGTAATTTGATTGCGCAATAGCGATACATGCGACAGCCTGCACTCATATACAGGATGTTTTCCTATGAGCATAACAGACTACATACATGAAACCTTAAACGCATGAATATGTGAGTCTCCGTTAAAGGAATAGTTCACCCAAAAATGAAAATTCTGTCATCATCTACTCACCCTCATGCCAAATGAAACACAGGTGAAATCGTAGCAGCCTTCTCCAAAACAACTGAAGTCAATGGGGACCAGTTCTTTAGAGTTCCAAAACAAAAACAGCCAAACAATCACACTGTGAATAGAAAGACCTATACACCATTATTTGTTGCAAATCAATCAGCTGTAGTTCAGATTTGCACTAAATGATGGTGTAAATATACTGTAGGTCTTTTTGGAACTCTGAAGAACTGGTCCCCACTGACTTCAGTTGTTTTGGAGAAGGCTGCTATGGAGTTGTGCTGGCAGCCTCCCTGTGTGTTATATGGACAAACTCCACCTGTGTGTCAACTGGCATGAGGGGGAGGAGATGATGACAGAATTTTCATTTTCGGGTGAACTATTCCTTTAAGACGCACCGCACGCACACAAGGATATCCCGGCGGATAAAATAATAGATACCATGAAAGTTATCGCTCGCTGGAACATGCACCTCATGACACCGGCCTCCCAGCTGCTTCCCCCTGGCCGTCTCACTTTGCGCTAGCCGCCGGAGAGAATTTATTGGGAGTTATTGGATTATTCAGCATGTCAGGACCATTTGAGAGGAAGCGGACGCAGAAAGGGTTTTCAGCTGCGATAGGGCTCCCCATATGGAAGCGATCAGAGAACAGTAGCGGGGTCTGGTATTATTGTCCGGCCTTATAACCAACCTGGACAGTAAAAACGCGGCCGCGGCAGATCAGGCGTGCGGCGGGCTGATGGGTTGAGGACCCGCGGCGGTGTCACGCGCTCCCAGAGGGGCGGTTAACCTTGACCCGGGGAAACCGCACTGGTACGGAGGCCACACACTCATTCATGTCTGCGCTCAAATGTTGGGAAGAAAGACGAGGCTAAGAAAGAAATAGACTAGACTACGTATAGTAATAATAATCAACATTAAAAGTGATGTGTTTTATGTTTCTGGCTTGGAATAAACGCATAAAGAACTGAGTGGTTAGCGTGAGCGGCAGAAACTCAGGGCGTTTTCACACCTATAGTTCGTTTGCTCTGGTCTGAATCAGTTGATGAGTTTGTAAACTTGGAGCATTTTCCCCTTGGTTCGGTTTCTTTTCACACAGAGAAAAATCCAAGCGAACCAAAATGCATCACTACAAACCACGTGACAACGCTCACTCCGCTTATTGGTCAGATGTGTCTGGGGCGGGAGCAAGAAAGTAAATACAGGAAGAAGGTCCTGTGTTCTGGACTAGTGCACATTGCTATGCAACATGGAGCAACGGCAGAGTTGGCATTTGCTCATAACTGTTGTAATTATATGGGCAATATACCAGGCAAACCTGTACCAGCAGAATGCCGAATGCACGTCGAGGAAACGCCTTGAAAATGCTGTACTGGCTATACCTGCTGTACCTGCTATACCTGCTGTACCTGCTGTACCTGCTATACCTGCTGTACCTGCTGTACCTGCTGTACCTGCTATACTGGCTATACCTGCTGTACCTGCTGTACCTGCTCTACCTGGCTACAGGAGCCGTTTAGCTCAAACTTGCAGAGTAAATTGAGTACACCTGGTAGTTGGGTCGGATCGAGGTCGGATCACGTTCCCACCACAAACGAACCGCTCCAGAGTTCGTTCGGGACCGGACCGAGACCGCCTCCTCTAAAGGGTCTCGGTGCGGTTGTTTTGGTCCGCGCCCGAGTGCGATGACTGTGTTCACACCTGCCCAAACGAATCGCACCGAGGGGGAAAACGAACCAGAGTCCGATTTAACCGGACTAAAAGCGCAGGTGTGAAAACGGCCTCAAACTTCATCGACAATTCCAGGAAAGTGCGGTGCAAAAATCACCAGAACGACCACTTAGCACCGAGCGGATGCTGCCAAAAGAACAAAGATCTCATAGACTACAATTTGAGTTGTAGTCTGCTACATGGCAAGCCGAGTATAAACCTAAATAAATGAACTATGCGCTACACGTCCCAAAGCCTGCAGTCTGACAGAGCTGCTTGTTGTAGTGGACTGTGTGTCCAGTAGTTCAACTGGCTGTCACACTGCTAGGTGCTGAATGACCTGTTGCTGGCGAGACTCTCGCTCTGTCGCTTCCCTCCGAACTGTCAGCGCCTCGTAAATTACTCCCTGGACGCGAAAGAGATGTTGATGTCTTTGTTTGGCCCGGCGGCGTGCGAGCGAAGGGATCGGGACGGAGGAAGCGGTGGAAGGAGGTGGTCGAAAGAAAAGACCTCCACACAAGTTTAGAGGCATGTATTTATTAGTGTTGGGAGGGACGGGGGGGGGGGCCGAATAACCAAATATCTACAGTAAGCCGTGTCTGCGGAGGAAGATGGAGGGAGAGATAAAGTGACAGTCAGGATATTGCCTTGGCTAACTCCGAGGCGCCCCACGTCTTCTCCCGAGCTCTTCCGCGGGCCCGTTCGTTCCGAAAGTGCGTCCAGAAGATAAAGCATTAAACAAACAGGTCCGGATAGCCAGAGGTCCGAGGGAAAACTTCCCCCCCCCCTCGCTGGCTGCACTCTTCCTCACACTGTCTCCCTTCTTCCATCTCCCAAACTCATCCCGGCATCAAGCAAGTAACGCCAATTGAAAAAAAAAAAACACAAAATGTGGCATAAATCGTCTTTAAACGTTCGAGACTCTTACTGTAATCCATTAAAAGTGAAAAGGGCTATAAATGTGGCCAATGGTAGGGGAATGGGGGAAATGAGGTATCCGTTAGTCACAAGACACTGTATAACCTCAGTTCACTGCCCAAGAGGAGGACTGGGAGGGCGAGATGGAACAATATTCCCGACTTTGACTGTGTGGGAGTTCTGCAAAGTCTAGGGTCTTCTTTGGTGAGGTGTTTAATTGCTAAAAGCCCTGGCGCTCTCTCTCTCTCTCTCACTCTCTCTCTCTCTCTCTCTCTCTCCCGTTGCTGGAAAAAATGTTAAACCCTCAAAGGCCCTGTGGTTGACCGGTTTCAATAACCCAGGAAACACAAATCCTATTTCAGAGCGGGTTGACGTTGGTTTTCAAGGGTGAAAGCTGAGGGGCTGACGAATTTGCCACACAGCGACGTGCGCAGTGTAACGGAAGATATTTTAATCCCCCCTCACTACTTCTGGTGTTGTCTTTGGACGGAGATGGGGGCTTAAATAATAAATCTAGCAATAACAGCGTTTGAAATTGACAGGTTTTCTTGAAGTGAGAAGGCCCAGTGACAAACCGGTGCGTAAAAAAGGCTTTTAATGTGGCACAGCGGAGGGGAGATTATTATTCGGAGCCATGAGGCAGAACTGGCCAAGCTACCCTAACCTCACACACCTAGACCCTCTAACGCACGGCGCATACGCACGCATAACTACACACACACGCACACACACACCGCACGCACATGTAAGTCTGTGATAGCAGGCTATAATAGCGGCTCCCCCGCCGTGTGGTCTCCCTAGCCGACGTGCCGGGTTCTGGGGACTCTTTGAAGAGGCCTCGGGCTAGCGGCGGGCCTGCCAAACGGAGGACCTCGGTCTCGGGGCCCTCGGTCCTCGTCTCCTCCGAGCGCGGCGACCGCCAAAGTTTGTTCATCTGTGTTTTAAATCATCCCTTTTTTTTCCTCTTGATCTCACTTGAAGTGGCTTGAAAGTGTTGAGGTTTCTGCCCTTCGCGAACGGAGAGGCACGGCTCCAGCAGTCGAGGGCCTAATTCTGGTCTCCATATGGAAGACAGCGACCGGTTTTTCGGAGGGGGGGTGGAGTGGTGGTGGGGGGGGGGGGGGTGTTGGCAAACGGCAGTAAGTTACGAAAAATGTAACCCAATATCAATAAATTATGAAACATAAATATACTGAGTGGGAAACGAGAGTGGGGGGAGATGGATGTCACTAAACAGACGCCAAATCTCTTTTTTTCCCCTTCTCTCCCTCCACAAGATTTCCCTTTGTACTATTGCCTTTTAGCAGGGGAGCAGCATCCATTTTCTCTGCAACTTTAATTCACTGAAAAGACTCCTCGCATGTCATTTCCACTTTTAATTTAACAAATGAGGACTCTTGACTGAGCTAATAGCTTTTCCTCAAGGGCATAATTCAATCTGCGACATCAACCATCAAAGTCCCTTCGCATTACGATGTCCGGGGCTAACGTGAGGCGCCGTCGAGGGGGGATGGAAGTCCGGTGGCAGCCTCCATTTATTTTCCCGGGCGCTTCGCTGTAAACAAATAGGACGGAGCGCTGCCGGGGCCCGGGCCGTCCAGCGACAAAGAGCCGCGCGCTTGTCGGTGCACTGATACCGGGCCATATGGTTCATTTATATCAGAGAAGGAGCCAGTATTAGGACGGAAGGGAGAGAGAGAGAGAGGGAAAGAGAGAGGGAGAGAGAGCGCGAGCTTTCGGGCAGTCATGTGGAGGACACATCCTTCAACGTCACATTTATTATTTTACAACAGCCCTTGCAAAACAGAGGCAGCCTTGGGGCTGCGGCGAACAGACGGCACTAATGACGACCGCTGGGGAAACTCGGTAAACAGTGGAGGATGGGCATCGAATGTTCAAGGAGAAACTGAGACTTTTTTTTTTTTTTTTTTTTTTACCTGATTCTATTACTAACGTTCCACCTTGGGTGCCAGACCAGGCAAATTCATTTATTGAGTAGTCCTAGATGGCGGTTGGGTGTCACACTGTGCCAGCTATATTCAACAGCTGTATTTGGTCAATGGGCCACACCTTTACATCCTCCTCAGTTGTTTGAATGGATGCTAAGAACATGGACATTAACACTCAGAGAAGTGGAAATTCAAGGAGACACGCCACGGTACATGGCAGCCTGGAAAAAGGAAATAAAAGAGGTTGTGTTTCTTAAATCCGTGGGTCGTATCGAGCTTCCAGAAGGCATGCTTAAGCAAAAATTGACGAATGGACTGTCATACCTCACGTCTCGAAGGCATGCGCCGGCTAGAGAAACGATATAGGTCTAACTAGCTCAAATTTGAGCGGAAGGCAGTCATTGTGAGGGTCAAGATTTCCAATGCTAATGATGTGTACCTTTGAAAGGCATACTCTCCGAAATCACTAAGGGCCTAGATGAAGCGGGAGGAGGATGAAGAGAGAGAGAGAAGAAAAAAAAAAAAGCTTCAATTAAAAAGTATGAGTGACTGCCCACAACAAAAGACGAAACCCAAGACTCGGGGAAGGCACCACATGCTATTCATTTTCTAAAGTGAATGGAGTCGACAGGGAGGAGCTGGGGCGGAGGGAGCCGGGAAGGGAAAAGTTCACTCCGCCGAGCCACTCCATCATCTCTCCATAAGTGACTCTGTCATAATGGGGCTTCTTTTAAAAGCTTGTAAGCATCTGATTTCACGAGACGGCGTTGACAAGAGACCCGGCTGCAGCCCCCCCCCCCGAGAGGAGTCCACGCCGAGCGGGCTCCTTTGCGCGGGGGGGGGGGGGGGGAACGCCGTGCAAGAAACTGAAGTTTGATTCAAAACTGAGCTATGAAACGCGTTCATTTCATAACGTTCGCTTTCCTATCGGTCGCTCCAGCCTTAGGTGGGAATTTGTAGATTCTGGAAATACCAATTTAGAGGGTTTTGGCACAAATAGGAAATGAGGAGAAGTGACTACTAAAGTATCTGTTGCAGTGAGGTGAGATTCTGTTTTTGCTGGACGGTCTCAATGATCAGGAAGCAAAATCCCTGGGATGAGTCAAGAGTTCTAATTAGTTTAACAGCAAACCTTCCAATATGCGGCTCACCAATAATCCCCTGCACAAATTAATTTTTCCAGAGAATGCCGCAAATCACTGTATCGTTATCCAATTAACTCGATGTACAGTAAGGTGCACGCTGAGATTGAGAACAGAAATGAACACATTGGCTATACCCATGAAGATTCACAATAAGAAGAGCACAAGTCGCTGTGCACGCACACATCCGACTGACAAAAAAATGTAACCTAAGGGGGCAAAAAGGAAAATTAGAACAACATGTGTTTTACACAAAGGCGTTATTCTTGGAAAAACATCATGTAGGGTCTGAGCAGAGCGGAGGAGAGAAAGACAGGGAGAGAGAGAGATGTCATTTTGTAGTGGGAGGTTCAAAGAAACCGCACGGCAACCAAGACAAGAAGCGCTACGCCATTTCCCAAACGTCTTCAATCCCCGAGACTCCCACCTAGGACAGAGACCTACAGCATCTTTTTTTTTTTTTTTAATGTGCAGTTCCTACCATAAAAAGATATGAGGCATAAATAAAAAAAATGCGGAACCGTGACTCACAATTCAGGATATCTGTATCAAATCCCCCCCCCAAAAAAATAAATCTTTGTTCGGTTTTTAAGTATTATATTAGCTCTAACTCAACACATATTGAATCATCCTACGAAAAGGTCAACATCCACTTAAGCGGCACAAAAGAAAAATCAAAGGATTCGCCAACAAAAAAAAGGGGGAAAGAAGAAGAAAAAAAAACTCTTCCATGGTATTTTTCCCCCCTGAGGGATGACTGAACAAACTGCGCTGAATGTGTTGAAAGTATACTGGGAGACAAATGAGAGGTAAAGAGGGGGTGGGGGGGGGGGGGGGAGGCGGGTTGCGCTGTGGCTGGAGTGTACAGTTGCATGCTGCCGAGGGAGGGGGTTGCCGAAGGAAGGGGGTGTGGAGGTGGGGGGTTGGGGGGGGAGCAAAAAAAACTCACCATGGAGTTTTAATGGCAAAACATCCCGCCCCAAAGAGGTAGGGTCTTCATGAGAGGGGTGGGGGGGGGGGTGGGGGGAGAGGAGGTGGAGGGGTGGGGAAGGGGTTGGAGAGAAACACACAGAAATAGATGGAAAAACCATTATTAGACGAGCACACTTGAGCAAACACACTTTTTCACATTACATACTGTGTTTTTTATTTTTTTGACGTGTCTGTTTAAGTGCACAACACATATCGGGGGGTGGGGGGTGTGTGTGTGTGTGTGTGTGTGTGTGGGGGGGGGGCAGGAAACACGCTAAGATGGATTCGAAAACCTGCGGGACGGCCCCGATGATTCAACCGCTCTAAAGTGTGATACCATACATTTGGCAGACGCCGCATGTCCGCAGACTTTGTTTTTTCTTCAGACATCCATCATGTTTTTTGGTTGTTGTTTTTTTTCTTCTTCTTCTTCTTCTTCACTTTAAAGGAATCGGAGGGGGGTGGGGGGGGGGGGGGGGGACACACCGAGCAGAAATACGCAGGTCCGAATCCAACGGGGTAAATACGACACGGAGAAACGGTGGGAAACGGTTTTGACTGTTGAGATTGGGAAAGAGTAGATGAATAGTTTATCCAATTTGTATAACAACTGGGGACACCAATAAAACTAATAGCACTCAGGCACTGTTGAGACAAGGGAGCCGTGTGTTTGCATGTGACTTCTTTTTTTAGTGCGAGTGTGTATCTGCGGTCGCGCATTGTCTTGTGAGTGAGCGTGTGTGTGTGTGTGTGTGTGTGTGTGTGTGTGTGTGTGTGTGTGCACGTTTGGAAGCGAGGGCGTGGGCAAAATGTGTATTCACTGTGATTATGTTAACAAGCACATAGTGTGTGTGTGTGTGTGTCTCTCTAAGAGTCATCCAGAGTGTCTAGTGTCTTTTTAGTGTGTGTGTGTGTGTATTTCTGTCTCTATCTGTCAGTCTGTGCGTGTGTTTCTAGTGTTTACAAGACATTAGGAGTGGGAGTGTGTTCCTGTGTTTATCCTGCATGTCCAGAGATAGTGACAGAACTCCGTAAACAGTTTACAGTAAATAAGCCTTTTCCCAACAGCAATAAAGGTCCGATGAGACTGAACTCTGTCCCCCGCGAGCCAACCTCCCCCCAGTCATGAAAACAGGATCCCCGAGCCAACCAAAGCACTCCCCGCGGCACTTCTTTATTTTATCGCGTTCGCTGCATCCTGCCCCGGTCCCTCCAGACAGATAGCGCGGAGTCTCCAATTAGTCTTGGTACGTGGACGTGAAGAAGAAAAAAAAAAAAAAACGGGAGACGGGGAGCAACAATTTTTGCCCCGGGAAATGTCTTACTCCTGGAGCGCGGGTTGACAAATGAACATGCGGGCCGGTGTTAACGGAGGCCCCCCCCCCCCGGTAAAGGGCCACTTATCAAGAGGGGGCACGGCGCGAGGTTAGTACACAGCATTAGTGCCGGGGGGGGGGGGGTCCTAGCTCCGCTGAGTCCGGGGGTCTCTACCCGTCCACTCTACCCTCCGCTGAGCCTGCCCGACCCGCCGAGCCCCCACCCCGCCACCCCCACCCCCCCCCACCCCGCTCCGGGTCTCCAGCTGGGTAAATGGACGGACACCGATGGGAGACGGATGGAGGAAGGGGTGGGGGGTGAGACCTCCGTGGAGAAAATGAAGGCCAAGTGGGCCTCTGGGCTTAGATGATGCATGTTTCGAACGTCTCCTTCCCTCCACTTGTGGCTCAGTGGAGGGAATTTATTATTATTATTTTTTTGTTGGCGGTGCTTTACGGAAGAATGGGAGTTAATGGGCGTTTGAATCAATGTGTAGAAATTTGGGGCGAAGGGTAAATATTCACTCCAAAGTGGGACATTGACAAGTTGGGTGTTTTTGCTCATGGTTTAGCATAGGGCTGGGCGATATGGTTGAAATCAATATCATGATAATCATAAGGATTTTTCTCAATATCAATATACATCACGATATGGTTCATGTATGCAAAATCACATTAAATAATCAAATTCATGTTCATCTCATTGAACCGAATGGGAATGTTAGGTGTGATGTCAAACAAAACTGAAATATTCAAATAATATTCCTACCATACCTCATTTTATGAGAGTTTTTAAGTCAAATTTGCTTGTCATCATCAATTCAGACAGCAGAAATGTGTGTCACGATATCAAAATATCTTCATATCATCACGATATGATTCCACTGAAAGACGATAAACGATGATATTGAATTATCGCCCAGCCCTAGTTTAGCATGGAGGCAGCCCATCAAGACCAACAGTCCAAAGTCACTTCCTCCGCTTCATGTTCATCCTTTAATGCAAAGTCCATATTACGCTGCTGAATGTGTAAACAGTAAAAGTTAAGAATAAACAAACATTTATAAGTTAGGAATATTGATGCATTGACATTTTGCACAAATGTATGTAAAAAAAGAGAACCTCTTACAGTGAACCAGTAACCCATATGTTGCTGTATTAAAGTCTCCTAACCCCAAACTTAGCCCCGAGCTTTTTACTGTAGACATTGAAGACAAGTTCAATGTAATGACTCGGGCAAAAAAAAAAAGCCACAAAAAGCCTGTCCTTTAACCTGACAAATGTGTGTTTCCAAACACACGCGGTACTTTCCACATTAAGACAATTTGCTCCACGGTTCCCCTAAAAAAAAAAAACACCGGTCATGTTGATAAAGCAGGGCAGCTCCGATTGTGAGTGGATGTGTGTGAGAGAGAGAGAGAGAGAGAGAGAGAGAGAGAGAGAGAGAGAGAGAGAGAGTAGTATAATCGACCTGTGAGGGCGGCGACCCCACTCCCCGCAGAATAATCGTTCACACGTTCATCTCTTAACCCTGTTGGCCCTAATAGCCGCTCCGCCAGGGCCATTAAAAAGGGGAGGGCGGCGAGGGTAGAGAGGTGATTTGTGCAAAACGGTTTAGCCCCCCCCCCCGCCCCCCGCCGGCGTGCGACGCGTCCCGGGCTCGGACGCTAAAACCCGACCCGGGGTTCTTAAAGCCCACTTCCAACCCCTGGTCTCATTAGGGCTCTGTGTGAGACAATGGGACGAGCGGGCCGGGGCCGGCTCGTCCGTACGCATTACGGTAATCTGAGGGCCCATCTGTGGCGGGGTCACGGGGTCTCTCTCTCTCTCTCTCTCTCTCTCTCTCTCGCTCTCTCTTTGCCGCCGCTCAATCTGCATTTGCTCGCCAACGTGACCGGCGGGATTCGGTTTTGTGCGTGTCAATCGTTCCATTTTTATTTTCATTTCTCTGTGGGATTGTGTGTGTGCGGATGGGATAAGTGTGAAATGGCTTTGGTTATGCTGGCTTGCAAATCAAAAAAAAAAAAAAGTTGACATCACCAGACGGCTTGTGATGTTCGTTCCTATCCTCAAAAAGCCCTGGTGACTCAGTGGAAAAGTGGACTCGAATGGGAACTTTGCACATTTCTCTCTCCTCTCACTCACTGGTCCATCTTCACAAATACCGAGGCTGGAGAGTCCACTCATTCAGAGATAAAGTTCTGTCAGTGATCCTTTGATGGGGGGGGGGGACCAATTTATGTCCGTGTCTCTCTCCCCTTGGATCCGATTCATCTGGGTCCAAGCGCTCGGCCAAAAAGCGGCAGAGGGAAACCAGCAGGCGGGGTCGGACCCGACACTCCCCCTCCACCGTTCGGGACGTTCGGAGGAGAAGTTGAGGACTAGCAGAAGCTTGGCTTTGCTCCTCCGTCTCCACTCCCCTGACCTAACCTCGTCTGGAGGGGGGGTTATCGGGGACGGATGCTGAGCCACATCCGACCCTATCTCCCACCTCCGACGTGTGGAAAGCACCGGAATCGAAACCAAGACGGGACGGGGGGGGGGGGGGGGAGTCCTCGTGAACTCCTCGAAGCTTATCGGGGTTTCTTCCGAAGGCAAAAATATGTGGTTTTTCAAGACAAAACAAGTAGCTTTTGCACATTTTGTGGTTTGTAGGCCTGCCAGGTTCTGCGTGTAGAGCTCAAGAAGGTATCCGTCCACTCTGGCCGAGTCAGAACAAAGGGTGTGGAAGCTTCATTGATATGTGTGTGTGTGTTTTTGTGTATGTAAGTGTGTGTGTGTGTGTGTCTGTGCGCACACAGACGGCCTGGTAGGGAATGTAGGTTAAGCAGCTGGTGTGTTCCTCTGCCGCCCTGCCAACAGGAATCTGCTCATACAGGTGTAAATACAGCTGCCGGACGCTCCCCCTCTCGCTAACACACACACACACGCACACACACACACACACACACACACAGACACAGAAAAAGAGAGAGAGAGGGCTGGCTGCACAGACAGACAGATGGTGCCTGGGCACTCCTGCGCAAGTATAGCGTGAAAGCATATGATATCACCCCCCACTCTAGGGGCCCAACCTGCCGCCTCAATGTGTGTGTGTGTGTGTGTGTGTGTGTGTGTGTGTGGTATACCGGTGCAGCCGTGTGCATGCAGGAGCAGGCTGCACAGCTGCATGTCCTGATGCATTAATGCTGATGCCTTCCTCTGGAGGAGATGGAGGGAGGGATGTACTGATGTTAACGTCCTATAGAATCAAGGAAGGTGCTTTACAGGCTCTGGGGTGCTTCATCACAACTTCTAGTGGGTGAAAATTGTGGGAATCTATCAGACTTTCTGCACACACAGGGGGGGGTATCTGCAGGGTTCAGAAAGCCGAATGCTTTTTTGAATGCTACCTAGAGCTAAAAGTAGATGATCGGGAACAGTTTCATGAAAACTAAACAGCCGGTTTGTGGAGGGGGGGGGGTCTTTCCTGGGAAAAAAATCCTCTGGCGCACAGGAAGTGATGCAGTTTATGCTTCAAGTTTGTTTGGAATACATAGAAGAAGAACTGGGTGGTTAGCATGGGCAGTGATAGCCACCATGGCTGAACAGACGAGGAAAAGAGAAACTCAAACTGCATCGACAGAAAATCCAAGGAAAAAGACTGGACACACTGTTTGATTGACAGGTGATCTCTGGGAAGGGCAGAGCAGAAACACCACAGCGTTTTTTTTATATTAAGAAAACATAAAGGACTGAAACTATATGGGCAGTGTAAGAAAAAAGGCCAACAGAAAATCAGTTGTTAAGGGATATGATCAGCAGATATGCGGAAAACAACGTTTTGCATATTATACTATTAACCCTGTTCTGTATTAATCTAAAAGTGGGCATGCAGCACAGAGAAACCTGTCATCCTATGGTGAAAAAATAAGATCTCTAATAACTGTATTCAAGACATTTCAATACTTTCTAAGGTCTAAGATGAATAAAAATGTAATACATTATTTTAGATAAATTAGTAGATAAATTATTTTAAGACTAAGGCAACTTACTGACAAATATGATTTGGAATAGTTCACCCAGAAATAAAAATTGTGTCATTTTCTACTCACCCTCATGTCAGTCAAAACACAGGAGAAGTGTGTATGTCCACATGACACACATGGAGTTAGCTAAGGCAGGCCCATGTCAGCGTCCTCCAAAACAACTGAAGTGAACGGGGACCGATTCTTTAGACTAGAGATCGACCGATACGCTGGTCTGGCTGACACATCAGGCACAAGCCAATGTTGATGTGAATATGGTCGACGTATAAATAATTGAACAAATTATATTGTCAAAACAGAGAAGAGGAAGAATTCCTGCTCATGTTATTAGCGGCTTGTGGTGTCAAATGTGACAACCACCAACTTGCCAACAACGGATGTGCCAATGGAAAATATAACAGTGAGTCTCTTTATTGATCTAGCAAATACATTTTCAGCAGACAGACATTAATATCTTATTGACAATGTTGTTCATGATTTCATTTAAGTGCCAATTCCTACTTCACATAACTGAATGGAAAGTTAATATTATGAATCGGTCTTATATCGGCTATTGCCATCATGCGGCATAATCCAAGTGATTGTACTGTGACTCTAAAACAGTGGTTCTCAACGTGGGGTCCGGGGACCACTAGGGGTCCTTGAGGGGGTTCCAGGGGGTCCCCAGCAAATTGATGAATTATTAAACTTCACCATTATTTCATTTACAAGAAGTGAACAAAATTAGAGAATGTAGAAGAATGACTTTTTTGATCATAGTTTCTCTGTTATCTCTCTACCTACAGAGTCATGGAATTCTGGACAAAATCATATCTGACAATAAAAACATTCTCAGATTTGGGTTTGAGAGACAAACTCTCATCAAATGGGGGTCCGGGGCCCAAATGTGGACTAAATTAGGGGTCCTTGATATGAAAAGGTTGAGAACCACTGCTCTAAAATACCTATATTTACACCACTGTTTAGCGCAAGTCTTCATTAAAACCCTTGTTTAACTTCTGAACACTTGGATTATGCTGCAGGAGATGCTTTATGGTCATTTTTTGCCCTTTTTGGAACTCTAAAGAGCCGTCCCCATTCATTTATATTGTTTTGGAGAAGGCTGACCTGGAGCTGCGCTGGCTACCTCGCTGTGTGTTATGTGGATATACGAGTGGATAATGTATAATGAAAAAGAGCCGTCATCTTAATGACTGGGAATATGGCTCTCACCCCGCTTCCAGCGAGCAGGTATCAGGTGTCTATTTTCATCCTCAAAGCTCACTTATCATATATCACGGGGAAATAAATCCCCGGCCGTCTCTTTGAATCATTACAGCATTTCCCATTCAAACAGGGCAGGAAAATGACATTTAAATGAAAATATTAAAATCTGCCCATATTTCTGGAGCCACCTGTACTCTATGTAAATGCACTAAAAGCAAAGTGCAGTAGCTGCTGACGGCGACTCAAGCCGCCTTAAAACGACATCATTTCAATGCGTGACATAGATCAGGGTGAAAAAAAAAAAAAAAACAGAGGATGAGGTCACGGGCGCCCAGCAGAGCCATCTTCACCGTCCGGCCCTGGAGCCTCGCCGTGGGTTACACTGCATTTAATATGCCTTGAATATCATCGGGGGTTTTTTTGCGTTTGCTTGTTTTTCCCCCGCTGCAATGCATGACGCCTTTTAGCCGCTTAGCAAACAGCCCGCAGAGTGAGTCGGCATGTCTGTTGTGCTTCATTAGCCTATGCAAAATAGTGGTTGTCTGAGACAAAAGAGGTCCACGGGCATCAGCCGATGTGTGCGAGGGAAAAGGCTGTGGCACACGGTGTGCCACGATCCAGGATATGGCAGCTTTACATAGCATAAATGTGAAATAGTTTATGGTGTCCATCCGGCTGAAGATGAACTCGAACGGCCTGGAGATCAGTCCAGACTGAAGGTCAAAGAAATTTGTTGAATTTAAAGATTTAATTTAATGATGAAACACAAGGAATATCATAACTGATTTACCAGTTTGAACACAAGACACTCACAGTCATATCCATAACTGCATGCAAGGTTATGGGTTATCATATTAGGTTATGGATTGGGTGATAATAACCTAATAGGATGATTTTATACTGTAGCATATGCACTCTGCAAACCTTTGTATAAAACGTACACCATAACAACAGCTGCTCCGACCCGAGCGCTCCCTGTGGGGCGGGGTGTGGTGGGGGTGGGGTGGGGGTTGGGGTGCTACCTACCCGGTGCGCTTGGTGATGGTGCCCAGGGTCATGGGCTGTTTGATCTGCGCCAGAGGCAGCACCACAGTGAGGCTGGGCAGCGGGGACAGCCGCGGGTTGCCCATGTTGTTGTTGGTGAAGTTGTTGTACGAGTCCTGGCTGCTCAGCTTGGCTGCGGACAGACAGAGAGAGAGAGAGAGAGAGAGAGAGAGAGGGAGAAAGGCAGGATTATTAAAAGTGTTTTGTTGAATTGCACTGCATGTTTCTGGAGAGCGAGGTCAGAGAAATCCTGTAGTGTGGAGGCAAAATCTGCTCCTTTCATAGATTTGGAGCGGTACACAACAGACTGTAACAACAGAACAATAATGAGGAAAGAAGTGCATTCCCAGGTTAAGGTTGAATAATAGTAGAATCACATCATGATTGTGGGTACAACCTTTTCTACATATTCTTTTTTTTCCGCTGCTTTCCGCTGTGGTGTTTAAAAAAACTGAGATGCTTAGGAATTGCTCATTTCTAATAAAATTTAAAAAAAAAATTCCAGGTAATTTTGCAGCCCTAGTACGTACATTTTCTCTTTCTCTCTCTTTCTCTCTCACACACTCTCTCTCACACACACTCTCTCTCTCTCTCTCTCTCTCTCTCTCACACACACACCTGGGTTCAAGGCCTCCTGTGGAACTGATTGGAAATAACCAGCTCAAGATGCTACATTACAAAGGCTCTAGTTCTGGTTCTAGTGCCTGGCAGTCTGTTAATCAAGGCCAATCAACAGGCCCTACAGACTGGCTCAACACACACACACACACACACACACACACACACACACACACACACACACTTACTTAGGCACACATATATGGGCAAACACACAAAAACCCACACTGATGATCCAAAGAAACACATCTCATCTCACATATCCCATGCAGCCCCAGCCAAACATAATCAGGCCATGTCAAAGGGCTCGCAGCAGGCCTAATGACCTGAACCAGCTCCATCAGCCAGAGAGAGAGCGGAGGAGACAGGAAGGAGGCTGCTAGTTCACTCGCTACTTAACTTTTAATCCGCGGCTCCCCTCCATGTTACCGGACAACGCGCTTCGACACCGACTCTGTTCGCAAGCCGGAGTCCTCTGGAGGGAGAAGCGGTGCAAGATTTCAATTCTTTTACTGTATGTTCCGCAATGGATTTCATTTTTTCTTGACTGGATTTGAAGCTACATTAGGCGACTAGGAGTTAAACTGCTTAGATTTTGAGGACTTCACTACCCAGAAACCCTGTAAGGTGATGTCAGTGAACTAAACGTCTTCTTGTTAGCGTGCGTTGGGGGGAAAGTGGAGACAGTTTCGGAATTTCATTTGGACAAATAGGGTGAATCTGTGGCGTAGGGCTGGGCGATAATTCAATATCATCGTTTATCGTCTTTCAGTGGAATCATATCGTGATGATATGAAGATATTTTGATATCGTGACACACATTTCTGCTGTCTAAATTGATGATGACAAGCAAATTTTACTTAAAAACTCTCATAAAATGAGGTATGGTAGGAATATTACTTGAATATTTCAGTTTTGTTTGACATCACACCTAACATTCCCATTCGGTTCAATGAGATGAACATTCATTTGATTATTTAACGTGATTTTGCATACATGAACCATATCGTGATATATATTGACATCGAGAAAAATCCGTATGATTATCATGATATCGATTTCACCCATATCGCCCCAGCCCTACTGTGGTGTCTCAATTATGGGAGATGGCACCCTCTTGTCCGTTGCAGCCCCACTTTGTGATCCAGAATCCACACTGCTGGATTTGTTGGACACGATTTTTTTTTGTCAATCGCATATCAGCCTCACCTTGAAGCTCCCGAGCATTCTATGTCGGGATTACAAAACAAATATGTCCATAAACCCATGACAATGCCGACAACAAAGAAATTGTATCCTACTGATTCAGTGCGCGGGCCCAAGGAAAAATTCCAAGTTCAAGTGTTTTCAAAAGAAATAAAGAGCAAACCTTTCGGGGGCGCGGCACAATGTCGCCGCCTGAATGTTCCCCCTTGTTCCGTTTGTTGCCTTAATAGATGAGCGACAGCCGCGCGGCATAAAGGAATGAAAGGAGGGGGAGAGAGACGCGGGGACAAAGAAAACAAGGCGGACATGAAAGGTTACAATGAAAGGCGCAGGAGGAGAGAGAGAGAGTGCCTCGTCATTATTTAGTAGGGGGGGGGGGGCGATCAGGAGGAGGCTGAATGCGAGCGGAAAGGGACTGCTGAGTGTTTTCGGTCCAGTCTTTTAGATCATTAACCTGTAGCTCCGAGTTTCATTAGTCCTGCCAAACCTCCGCTTTGTGCTCCTCCCGAAAGAGCCCGGCGTTTAGACCTCCGCCCCCGGGGGGGGCCCACAATGCCGCGGGACCTTCGGCGGGGGGGGGAGAAGGAGAGGAGAGGAGACCCATTACGCAAACCGTTTCCCCCCCTGTGTTTCTCCCCCTGGTCGGTCGACTAACAGGGGGTCTCTACCGGACCGGGGGTGGGGGGGGTGGGGGGGGGAGGGGGGCAGCTCTTGAGAGTCCTTCACATTTCAAAAAGTGCTACCCCCCCACCGCCCCCCCAAAGCCAAGGCACCTTTTGTGATCGGGGAGAGGGGGGGGGGGAGAAAGAAAAAAAGGAATCTGTACAGGAAGCAGCCTGAAAAGCCATAATGGTGCTTCAAGCGAGCAAAGAGAAGAGGAGGAAGGGAAGGGAAGGGGGGGGGGGAGAAAAAAATGTTAATGAATTTAGCATCCTCGTCCAAAAAACGGACACTTCACTTTCGGCTCGACCCGGGGCCCCCCTCTCTGCTTCGCATTATTAACCTCCAACCCATCCAAATCCCCCCCCCCCCCAAAAAAAAAAACGCCTTGCTGAGGTTTGCAGAACAGGTGTGGTTGGACTGAGACGGGGGTGGGGTGGGGTGGGGGGGGGGTGGGGGTGACGATTGCTGTTGACTTGACCGTCATACCGCGCTGTCACTCAAAGCCAGGGGTCCTACACTTTCATAACCCCCCCCCCCCCAAGCAAGCCGGCGTGGAAAGTGTCGGAGATCACGCACCGGCAGAAGACGATACCTGAAAAGAAAGCCTGGACGGCTGGTGTCAAGAGACGGGCAGACGGAGGGAGGGAGGGAGGGAGGGAGGGAGGGAGGAGGGGGGATGAAGATGGATGGAGACATAGGGGAGAGGACAGAGGGAAAGACATGCTGAAGATAGAAGGGATCTCTGTCACGTCTTAATCTGGTTTATTCATCTCGGCCCTGCTGAAATCAAATTCCTCGACTTTTGCGTGACTTTAAATACCTATGAAAGTCACGGCCTACTGTAAAAATGTCATTTCTTCCCGGTTCGTTCATGTTTCTCTAAATTCTCTACCATCTAATGCAATAAATATGTGACAAAAGTGAAATGCATTCTGCTATATTCCTGTAAACGTGCAAAAATTCCCTGATATTCCCTGATTTCCTAAGAGAACTGATCAAATTCAATGACCTTCCCTGTCTGGGATCCACCTCTCATAACTCCATGATATCCCAGCCCTGAATGTCATCCATGCTTTCATCTTGTTGCATTTAGACTACTGTAAGTCTCTTTATTCCGGCATCAATCACAAGTCTCTTTAATGACTTTGAACTGGTAGTTACTCGTTACCTGTTAGGTTTCTAATTGATTGTAAGATTTTACTGATCACTTTTAAAGCATGGTCCATGGTTAGGAACCTCCTATGAGCCAAAGTCTAGTCTGAAGACTAAAGGGCTTTTGCAATCTACTACTATATTACTTCTATTACTACAACTAACACTCCTACTACCGCTAATACTACTGCTGCTATTACTACAAAAACGACTTCTTTCACTAATAACACTGATATTACCACCACTACTATTACTATAACTACTACTATAACATCTACTACAGCTATTACTACTATGACTATTACTACTGCTTCTGTTGCTACTACTACTACCATTTCTACCACTACTGTCACTACTGTCACTACTACTACTACTATTACTACTAGGCCCTTCTGGCCAATCCAAACTCTAGGTTTAAGACTAAAGTTACCCAGACTTTTGTTTTTGCTTTGGCTGGCATAATCACTATCAGAATCAATTTTAAATCACTTCTTAAAATGTATTTTTTATAAACTTGCTTGTATGCGATTGATTTTTCCCCTACTGTTTTTTGCCATTATTTTTTTTACCCTCTGTCTGGATCCTTTTATCTGATGGCATCCACTTGCTTTACTTGTTTTAATGTCATGGGTATTCATCACTCCCACTACTGCTTTTACTTGATTAAAGCAGTTTGCAAACTTAAAAAAAAAAAAAAAAAAAAAATGGGTGTACTAATAAGGTTTATAATCAAGTGAAGGTGACAAAGACAGGCCCGGAGAGGGTGGAAAAAGGCCGGAGAGGGAGATAGAGAGAAAAAGACGGTACTAGAAAGAGAGAGAGAGAAAGAGAGAGAGCAAGGTAGACAGATGAGAAGCGTCTGGCAGACAGATAGCTCTAGACGGAGGCCATGATTTGATTAATGACCGGGGCGTGATGTGCCTAAGCACTGATACATGACAGCCCCATGGAAAGAAGATCCATCAATGCAAATCCAGCTCCAGTCCCCGTCGTCCAGAGAAAAAAAACCCTTGTCCTGCCAAAAAGGTCACGCTGTCACCTGACCCTCCTCTCCTCCGTCTGTCCATCCATCCCTCCTCCATCCATCCATCCATCTCTCTGTCTCAACAGCATTTGCATCCTCTTCTCGCCGCGCTACCCTCTCCCTTCGCGCTCTCTTTTTCCCTCTCCTCGGGCCGCCCCCCCCCCCCCCCCCCCGGGTTTGCCGCGCTACTCTCTCTCACGTTTCCCTCCTCTCTTTTAATCCGACCGATTTGCATCCAATACCAGCGGGCGGCTTCCGACGAGGAGCCGGCGCTAGAGAGAGAGAGAGAGAGAGAGAGAGAGAGAGAGAGAGAGGACGGGGATCGGGTGCTTCCAGACGAACGCCGCCGTCTTATTTGAATTGTGCGCCGGGCGTTGAGGAAAAAGAAAAAAAGAAAAAGAGGAGCTGGGGGTGGAGGGGGAAGTGGGTGGAGGGTGGGGTTAGGAGGCAGCAGGTTGGAAGGGTGAAATGTTGAGTGATGTTCTGGGAATTTAGGGGAGACCTTGAGCCTGAGGATGATATCGCAGCTGTGAGAGGGAGGGGTAGAGAGACACAGAGGCAGAGAGAGAGAGAGAGGGAGAGAGAGGGGTGAGGGAGAGAGTGAAGGAGAAAAGAAAAAAGCAGGGTTGCCTCAGCAGGGAAACACTTTGATATGAGCGACCGATATGAGCTTTTGAGGGATATTTTTGGATCGAAGATGATAACTTGTGCCGAAATTCAATTATCTTTTGACCGCTTTCACGCCCAAAAAATTCAAAAAAGGTTTAAGGCAGATACTGATATTGTTAGACTGAAGTAACAGATTGCTCCAATATGTTTAAATATAAATTCACTGTTTCTCCCAGAATTGTATTCTTGTCAGGGTGGAAAAGCCTCCGAAACAGCATCTAGACCAGTGGGGTCCGGGGACCACCAGGGGTCCTTGAGGGGGTCCCCAGCAAATTGATGAAGTGTTAAACTTCAGCATTATTTCATTTATAAGAAGTTAACACAGTTATAGAATGTAGAAGAATGACTGTTTTGATCATAGTCTCACTGTTATCTCTCTACCTACAATACAGATAGTCATGGAATTCTGGACAAAATCATATCTAACAATAAAAATATTCTCAGATTTGGGTCCGAGAGATAATATCTCATCAAATGGGGGTCCGTGGCTCTAATGTGGACTAAATTAGGGGTCCTTGATATGAAAAAGGTTGAGAATCACTGATCTAGACCATCATGGGACACTAAAACTCAGACCCAGACCCAGACTAATGGAGTTCTTTCAGGTGGGTTTAGCAGAGTGAGGCAGGTTTTACAGACGAAAAAGAAACTAACAAGAAGTGGCACGCTGATAAAGAAGAAGAAAAACAATAAACAGCTGACAAAAAAAGGCCTGACACTGATTAAATGCAAAACAAAACAAAAAAAATCAGACCCCACCACACAGGAATGATTCTTCTGGTCAGATTCTTCCGGATGACACCGACAGGCCGATAACGCCGATATCGGTAAACCCCATATACATATATATATATCGGTCTAACCCCGGTTCCGTGCGTTCATCCCTCTCTCTCGCCCCGTCCAAGTTTCCCAGACATGTTAGAGTAAAGGAGGGAGGGATTAAAGCCGGGGACGGGGGGGAGAGAGGAAGGAGGATGAAGGAGAAGGGAAGCTATAGTCTCTCCGCTGTGCAGGGAGGAGAGAGCTGCTCTGCCATCGCAATTCCCCAAAGTATCGTTATTAAAACACTCACTTCCAGAAGAGGAGGAAAAGAGAGAGAGAGAGAGAGAGAGAAAAAGAGAGAGAAACGGAGGGGGTGGGGGAGGGCTAAAAACGGGTCGGACACAAAGAAAAAAAGAAAGAGGGGGGGATCCCCCATTGGACAAAAGTAAAAACAAATTAAAAGAGCCCTTATAAAACACAGATGCTGCAAAGAAAATAAACTTCACAAGATTTACTGTTTTGCGAAGGAATCGGAAGACTGGTGGAAAAGCCATCAGGGGTTTTTTTCTTTTTTTTTTTCCCCCCCCTTCTTTTTCTCCCAGGTAAGGTCACGGCGGAGGGGATCCATCTCCTTGGCTTTTTTCCCCCCTTTTCTCCCCCCCCCCCCCCACATCTTCGCAGCGATCCTCGTCTGCTATTTTGGGTCGGAGAGTTAAGAAGTGGAGGTCAGGCCGGCCTGTGTGAAAGTGGCTCCCTGCCCGGTCCCCACCCCCCCCACCCACACCCCCCCGCTCCCAAACCGCAAGAGGTTTTTACGAACAGCCCCCTATTTGGGAACATTTCTTCTCGAGCGTTTTTTGTGTTTTTATTGACGTTTCTCATGTTAAGGGAGTTAAAAAAAATAAAATAAATTCCCAAGACAATGATTTCTCAGATCTTATTTTTCGCCCTTCATAAAACTTCATAGCTCCAACCGACTCCCCCCCCCCCCCCCGCCCCGCTTCCCAAATGTTAGCTTGAAAAGTGAGATATTATTATTTTAGATGTGTAACATATTGTATATGGCAGCAGTTTGTTCAGAGTGTGCTCCCATAGCAGCAGCCTGGTCTGTCTTTGGTAAAAAAAAAACATGACGAGGGGGAGAAGCTTGCTGCTGAGGGGGGGAAAGTAGCCACGGTAACACAGCATCGTAAATGTATGCATGTAAAACACACACACACACACACACACACACACACACATATACACACGCATCCTACACACACAAACAACCGGTGTAATGACGGCAACACGGTCAAAAAAAACACGCTGAAATCAGATCGCAAGTTTACAGCATGTCAGTATTTACAAGGCTTCATCAGACAGGAGTGAGTCGCCGGCGAAGGAGGGGGTGGGGGGGTGGGGGTGGGGGTCAGACAGCTCCACTGGATCAGATGACACCCATACTCTAACCATGTGTGTATGTGTGTGTGTGTGTGTGTGTGTGTAGGCTTCATCTGATTTGGGTCAAGGAGCTAGTACCTCACGGTAAAGAGGGACGGGTGATGGCTGATGATTGGATGCTTGGGGAAAGCTGGGTTTCGGAGGCGGTGGGAGGGGAGTGTGTGTGTGTGTGTGTGTGTGTGTGTGTGTGTGATGCACGCATACACACTTACGCACCGATTTCGAGAGAGAGAGAGCGAGAGAGAGAGAGAGTGAGAGCTTCAGACACGGTTGCCGCTGTGTTGCCTCGACTCGACATCGGGCCGAGTGGAGCGCTCAAACGGGCCGACAAATGATTGCGGAGCAAATGACACCGAAGTTTATGGGATATGTAAAGGTTTGGCTGCGTAATATTCAAGTCTAGTTGATCTAAAAGACTGGCTCAAATTTTAGTAGTCTGCATAATCAGTTTTGGGGCCGCTAGAAACATTAGTCTGATAGGTGACACGAGAAAAAAGTTAGAAAACAATACTGTATGAGCTAGGATCCGACTGATATGGGTTATTGAAGGCCCATACTGATATAGCTATTTTTAGACTGAGGTCGCAGATAGCAGAAATTTTGTGTCGATATTCAATATATTTAAATTTAACCAGAGCCCAAAAATTAAGTCTTCAATGCTTAACCTAGAATTCTAATCTTGTTGTGGTGGAAAAACCTCTGAAACAGCATTTAGACCATCATGGGACACTAAAAAAGTATTTTAGGCTGGTTGGGTGGGCAGCTCCTTAAGACAAATATTGATATCCGATATTTAATAAATATCTATATTGGCCTTAACCCTAGTAAGACATTGCCAGAACAGTGTGTGAATACGGTTTTATGAACTATTTCAGGTGGCAAATAGGTGTGAAAGAACCTCATGAATTTCTTCCCATATAACAAAAAGTTTAGAATTACAATTCTGTTGAAGCTTTTGATTTCAATTCCATCTCATCATCGCTTTACTTTATGCCACACAGCCTTTTTTTCCTTCTACCTTTTGTTTCACTGACTGGATGGGAATTCAGTAAACAAGTGTAAAAATAACTGTAGGTATATTTCAAATACTTGGCATCGCTGACACTGGCGCAACTTTTTCCAGCTTAATCAAAAAATGCTACCTCCGTGCGCACGTGTGTGTGTGTGTGTGTGTGTGTGTGTGTGTGATTAGAAACAGATCAGCGGACGCGGTTAAACCCGAATGACCCCCTGGGGCAGAGGAAGAGAAGAAGAAGAAGAAGAAGCAGCCTCCCAGCCTCCAAACCCCCGTCCGGGTCTAAAAACGCCTCTCTCCTTTTTTTTTTTTTTATAACCCCGCGGTCGGGAGAGAGGAGAGAGGAAATAATAAGAGAGAGAGAGAGAGAGGAGATAATGAGATGTGCTGTGCCGTATCTTCGTATCTGAAAAAATCGCACTCTCATGTTCTTCACACCGGTGACTAGTTGCACTTCTTCTCTAGCTAAAGCAAGCTGACATTTGCCACATCTCCATACTGCATCCAAACACACACACACTCACACACACACACACAGCAGCTACAGCCCTGGGATGTAAAGATCTGATTCGATTTGATTTTTGCCATTTAAAAGAATGAGCCCCCCTCCCCCCCCCCCCCCCGGATCTAATGCTGATTGCCTGTGATTGACATTATGGGTGCTGCTCACTTGTGACGGCAGCTCCGTTTAAATAGCTGGTAACGACCGCGGGCCGGCTTTGATCCGACTTCAGCTGCAGAGTTTTGACAGCATCTGAATCAAAAATAAATGGCGTGTCAAACCCCCCCACCCCCTCCCCCCCCTTCTCTGCAGTGGCGATGCGAACGAGCGTCCGATCCAAACATTTTCACACCGCTGCTTCAAAAATAATACCGTGATATATCGTCTAAGGAAGAGCGAGTCATGTTCGATTACAAGTGCTGGAAAGGAACCCGGGTTTTAATGCGATACATAATAGTTTTTTTTTTGTTTTGTTTTTTTCTCCACAAACATGTCCAACATTTCAATTTCAGCAAGATTAGTCACATTTTCTCTCTAAAATAATGTGTGTGTGTGTGTGTGTGTGGGCCTGTGCTGTGCTACTGTAAACGCAGCAGTTCACAGACCCACCGGTGATGCAGGTCACGAGAATTGTCATAACTCTGTTCAACTTTGCCACAACAATCACACACGACATATTTAAGTCCCAATAAAGGCATGTCAGTTTTCTCGTTTTATGTCACTAATCATAATCATAATGCATTTTAAAATATATACTGCAACTAACGAGACGGCCGTAATTTCCCGACAACACACTTGGACACAAACCGCAGCGTCGGGCCCAACCGACACTTAGGCGGGAAATAGAAAAATGAGAGGAAAAACAAAAACAACAAAGTATGAGGAAGATAGACAGGGCGGGGGGGGGGGGGGGGGGGGGGGGGGGACGAAAGGCGGGATGCGACACGTATGAATCCCGCGAAAACGGAAGGCCTCGGGCCTGACTCTCTGCTCTCTTTTCTGTAAAAAAAAAATCACATGGTAGAGGGGGGGGGGGGGGGGCGGTACACTCGAAGCCACAAGCGCCGCCCGTGCGTGGCCCCGGGTTTTTATTCCTTTATCTCTACTTACAATTTTGCAAATCAAATAATGAGGAGTGCAGCGGCGAGCGCCCGGCGATAAGAGGGGTTTAGCGGTCGTGGAGATTGAGTTATTAGGGTTCGTATATAAAAAAAAAACAAAAAAAAAACAAAAAAAAAAAAAGGACCCGAGGTCTCTGGCGGAGGCCCGACGCCGGGGCCAAGATACATATTCCGCGCACTGTGTATTTTTGGTCGCTTTAAAAGCCCTAAAAGTACAGGGGAAGGCTAATTTTCAGGGTAAACAGCTTGTTCGATTGCAGTGTGGTTTTTTTTTTTTTTTCGAGGAGCTCTCTCTCTCTCTCTCTCTCTCTCTCTCTCTCTCTCTCTCCGTTTATTGACTCAAGCCGATCTGGCTCTGGCTGCTCTGCCCGACCACAGGGAGAAAGAAGCCTGCCGATGAAGCCTGCAACAAATGCATGCCGCTAACACTATAGTTTACCTTAGATGACACGCGACTGCTAAATCAGA